>NW_020885007.1:90295-252566 GCF_003945725.1 Corapipo altera | reverse complement strand
AAATCAACATTTAAGCAAGAACCAATAATGAGCTTAGCTTTTGCAATTTGTATGAGCTAATTATAAAGTGTATATTAAGCTGTTAGTAGTGATCAATAAACGAAGTTTGCTGATTCTCATATTGAGCGTCCCTCTCTTCCCTCGTCGCGACAAAGGATCTCATTATATCTTTTAAATCATTTGGAGTTAGTACAAAGGCTGAGAATAAAGATGACAATTCCCATTGCATATGCTGAATTTAAACCATAAGTTGTTACTGCCTTTTTTGCATCCTTGAGAAGGGGTATGGCTAAGGGGTCCCACACCGGGGGTGCACCTGGATTATAAAACACTGGATATGCCTGCAAGAAATTTAAACCATTAACATTACTAACAATATTATTTATATCATTACAATTATTGGTATGGTTGGTTCCTGTGGAAGAAAGAAAAGGGTTAGAAGGAGAAACAGAATTGTTAAAATTATTTGACATATTTGAAAATGGATTATTGGGAGAAAATTTGTTAAATGTTGTTAAGGATTGTTTCTGGTTTGTAGCTGGAAAACTGTTTAATGAGTCTGGTGCTGCTGAGTCAGTCACAGCTAGTTGCACACTGTGAGTGGTGGAGGGAATGCTGTCCATTAACTGGCTGAGTCTGTGATGATCGGTCGTGAAGGTGTTCTGAAGCTGTGGGTTTCCTTGCATGTCGCGGCAGGATGTAGCAAGAAGCGGGGGAGAGCTGGAACTGCAAGGCAGAGGTTGGTCCGTCCCCGGTGCCGGGCATAGACAGGGAGGGGGGCCCGATGACGTCATCCTGTCCCGCTCGGCATCCGTAGGGAAGGTGGAAGCTCTCGCTGTCGGTCCGGAGTTGTTGGAAGTTGGGAATTCCCCGCTTCCTTTGTTTGACCATGCGGTGGTGGCGGCTGGGGGCTGCGGCTGTGAAACTGCCTGATGAAACTGCAGTTGGTGATCTCTTGCTGAGAGCTGCCAGGCGGGAGGGGCTGGGGCCGGGGCTACACAAACGGCTGGATTTTCCTCGGCACAATTTTGCCCCGAAAAGTGCCTGTGGCAGCTCTTCCGTGTCAGGGGCGGTGGAATAAAGTTTTCTGTCACTGGGGTGGTGCCTGGAGCGGTGCTGCTAGTCGGTTGAGGAGGGTCTGGGTTCAGGAACGGCGGGATGGGATCGCCTGCTCTCGGAGGGAGAGGGGGTAGGGGGCGGGGAGGGCTCCCGCCGGTGCTGGCCGCGGGCGGCTCCTCCTCCCCTCGCTGCACCGGCAGCCGAGACGGAGGAGCCCGGGACAGGGCCGGGGCCGCCTCGGTGCTGCCCGGGATGGGGTTTGCCGCCCCGTGTCCGACCACAACAGGGGGCTGGGGCAGGCCAGTGCCAAAGCCACCAGCCGTATCAGGGACCGGGTGCGCGGCACCGCCATGCGCTGACCACGGTGGGGGGGGTCGAAGGGGTGCCCCTGCCCGCGGCTGCCAGACGGGATCTCTGTCTCCCTCCTCCCCCGTTTCCCGCGGTGACTTCGGTCGCTCCCCCTCTCCTAGACCCAGGAGGGAAGCTGCGGTGTTCTCCCCTAGGGGCTTGGAACTGTTCTGTTGCATTTCAAGTATTGCTAACACTTGAGTCCAAGCTATGTTGGCATGTACTGCTGCTTTATCGTTGGAATTTACATCCATCCAAATCTGTCTGCCTAGTAAATCCCAATCTTTAGTCGTCAGACAGAAAGGAAGTTTAATGTCATTTTTGACCATAACTTTGGAAAGGCATTTAAAAGCTGTTTTGTTAGTTGATTTCCCATTATAACTTCGTAAATTTTTCAAACTCTTATAGTTATCTTTTTCAGTCTTAGAGAGGGATGCCCCCATTTATTTATTTATTTTTTAAGGGAATATGCCGGCGCCTGCTCCTACCTGCTGGTTGCGAGGAAGGTTGAGGTATTCAAAACAGACTGCTATGCCGAAAGCTTGAGTCGTGGTGATGTAGCCTGCTAATACCTTGCCGCTTAGACACCGGTCCGTCGTCGGAACACAGACTCGCCCCCGTCTGTGCCTTAGGATTGATTATATCTTCACAGAAGAGTTCAAAGAATCTTTGCTTCACTACGTGGCACCATTTACGACAGATTAGTGGGATGGGGGAGACCTCCAGGTCTTAGTCTGCTAGCCCATTACCTGCAAGGTGAATGCCCTTCCCCCCGCCCCAGCACATGGTCCACGACCCCGCAAGGAGCACACAGACCACCAGGGAGGGACGGATGAAAGAGGAAGTTTATTGTGGGGTAGGGGTTTATAAGGCTTTCAGGAGGGTCAAAAGGGGACCAATCACAAGTTCAGGGTCACATAGAAAAAAACAATCAGGTGAAGGGTCAACAGCCAATAGGAAGGGGTTAACAAAGGCCAATGGGAAACACCTCAGGACACCTTCTCAGGACACCTTGTGTGGGAGCACAGGGGGTGTTGGGAAGAAGATCAATGACTCTGCAAAAAGGTAAAAGCCATTTTAAAACCTGTTTAAACCACATTAAAAACTTCGGTTTCTATAACATTTGAACTGTTTTCATTTTCTTCACTAGTCCATCTCTGATAGGACTTCTTCCATCCTGCATATGGCAAATCCATTGCCACAGCTGGGCTCCCCTCTCTCCCCCGGAGAGGGGAGCCCTGCGGCCCCCCTAACTCTGCCTAGGCCAGAGTTAGAGACAGCATTGGAATAAGTGCATGTTTGTGAGGGATGAGACTCACAAACAACTGGTAAGTGGGAGAGAGAGAGAGAGAGGCAGGCCCTGCGGCCAGGCCCTCTTCTTCTTCTCCCCCACCTTTGCAGCCACCTTTGCAGCCAAGCTGCAGAGGAGGGCTGTTTTTCCCTCTCGCTGTTTAGTGAGAGTAGATGCGGGGCTCAGCATTGGAGCAGAGCCAAGTGGACGGGCCGGAGGAGGCTCGATTGCTAGGGAAAAGAATCCCAGGCAAGAATTGGAGACGGACCCCTGATAGAGAGGGGCCCGGAGGATGTCTCTGCTGTGATCTAAATGCAGGACAGCCGAAAACCCGAAGGAGGAATCAACATTCCAGGACACTGATGCCGTGGAAAGTTGTTGCTAAAAAAATAACTCCGGAGCAGTTATTAGGGGTGAGATAAGGAAAGGGTTTAATGTGCCAAGGCAATTGATGTTACAAGACGCGCCCTCACTGTGCCTGAGATGTTACATTTTATAACAACATCTGTCCAATCCCAAGTGTGTCCACTGTGTTACTTTTGCCCTGATCCACCCCCCACCCCGCCCCCTGGGAATTGGGGCTGGGGGCTTTTGAGACCCTCTCTTCATCAATCTTCATCTTCTTCGGGGCACAGAGTGCACGTGGTCACCCAGTTCTTGACCGTGTTCTGCGGTTTAGGCCAAGATACAAGCATTCTCCAAACAGAACAGACCTTGCCTTGACAAGAGACTAAACATTTCTACTGGATTCGGGGGTAGGAGTGATATAAGGGTACATGGAATGGGGTAAGAGGGTTAAGGAATGTGTAAACTAAGGGTGCTACAGGGTGGAGGGACAGGGCTGCTGCTTTTAAAATCTACTTCTACTACTTATAAAACTTATAAGGCTTACAAATATTAGAAAAATAAAAAAACATTAGGGGCTTAAGGCATCAACACACACGCTTGATAAGCTGAACTACACTGCAGCAGCCTACGAACCGAGGTGGGAGACCGAGAGGGAGAAATCACACAGCAGCAGAAGAGCAAGGACTCAAAGCTATCTTCTTGGACTTTGTGAGGAGAGAGACCGCAACAAGCAGCCGGAGCTTGGTGAGGGGGGAGCGTTTGGGCCCAGAACACTCCCACGAGAGAGAGAGACTGTGTTACATATCAGCCTTGAAAGGCTTCTTCCTGGACTAAAGTTAAAGGGAGGGGCAAGGGCTTAAAGGACATATAGAAATGTAATATATATATATATCCGCTTTTAGTTTGTACAGTATATTTATTTGTGTAAATAAATGTATTTACTTCCCCCTTCCCCTACAGAAGCCTCTTGTCTGAAAGTTTTTCTCCGGTGTTAGGATAAATTGTGAGAAGGGGTGGGGGGAAGTCTGGAAAATTGGATTTTGGATTTCTAATGTGGCTCCAACTGCCACAGACCACCACTCTCAACCGGACTGCGACCATCACTCGCACCAACAGGTTTTTCCTCTCCTTTTACTTTTGGACTCAGGGGACCACATGGGGCTCAGCACGGGGGCCAACGAACACCATTCTGTTCATGCCCCAGAGTGCCGGGTTATACATCTGGGGGTTTGTGGGCTAAAACCAATTGTTCGTCTGTATAATTGTATTTATTGTATTATTTTTATTAAATTGTAATTCTGACTTATACTCTCTTTTGAATTGGGTTTATTTCTCCTGCCAGTTTACCTTTAAACCAGCACAGTGCCCTATACTTTTGCAGAGCTTGCTGTCTTTCAGCACAGTATAATTACATTTACCTGAAAATTTTATCTGTCTCTGATAGAAGCTGTTGGGTCTCAGGAGACATCCCTCTGACAAACAAGGAAAGAGATCAGCTCTAGAAGGTATGTCAGACAAAAAGGTTTTTTCTAATGATTTCAGTAAAGCCATACCTTCCAATTCTAGCTGGTTTTTTTCAGATTAAATGGTTTAAAGAGGCCCAGAAATATATGCCCAAATATATTGTAGTCTCAGAAAATCAATAGAATATGGTAGAAACTGCATTTAAGCAAATTTGAATTATCTAGACCATTTATCTAAAGCAACTTTGAATTTTACAGATCTTCTATTCCTAAGATACATGTAGTAATGTCAGCATGGTATGTTTATCTTCAATTTCCTAGAAATACTACCTTACAAATATTTTAATTGCCTTTAATTTACTATGACAAAGTAATCACTCTCCTCTACTCTCACAGTGAGGAAGAAGTCTGAAATAACAAGCTTTATTCTTTCCTTTGATTTCTTTTTCCTCTTCCCATGCTCTACAGGCTTACACACCCTTCAAACTCCTTCTCTCCACAGTGATGTAATCTTTCTGTCACTCTAAGTCAGTGTTACATCCTCTGAACATGTAATTTTATCAACGTCCAATAGGCACAAAGTCTGATCTAAAGTTTGGCCATGCAAAAATATATAAATACTTCATCGTGAGGTTCAGTGACCCACAAATTTGCAAATCTGAATGCAGGTCAAGGTTTGGATTTCAAGTTTACCCTATGTTTATAGGTGGTCACAACCAATAAAATCTGTGAGAAAAACAACAAACCTTCAGGTAGACCATAGAACAAAGAGATTTTATCCCATATACAACAAATCCCTTCCTGTCTCAATTGTCTGGAAAACATGTTTCAATATGATATCTTTATATACTGTAGAGATTCCTTTGCTTTTAGCAAATACTGTTTATAAACATCCAAAATTTTAGAATTTTAAATCAATAAAACTCTCAAGAAATTCTTTATACTATAATCTCACAGAAAAAAACCTCCACCATCAAGCACAGAATTATCCTATTTCTTTTAAAACTGAGTTATCACTGCGGATAATTCATTATCAGATAACCTATTTTTTTAAAAAAAAGTAGACAAGTAGCCAACTAGTGCCTAATAGTTGTTTAGGTATAAAAGTGTAAGTAGACAATAGCCAATGAATCCAGAAGATAGATAAAACAGGAGTGCAAGGTTAAAAAATACTAATGGCTGCTTGTGATGGATGTGAGTGAACAGTACTTTGGTTCAGGCATCACCAACAACTCGACCTCAGGGAAATCATCCTTAATGTGCAGACCTTGAGAATTGTGCTAGGTCATATCTTCTCAGGAACTAAGGAGTCTATCAGGAGCTAACACCACCAGCCTGAGCTGGGACTAGACAAAACTAAAACTGCTCCAACTACACTCCTGCACATACACCAAAGGGGAGTTTGACTACAAGTCAATCACTTTATACTATAAATATCTGTAGCCCCCTTAAACCCATTGAGCTCTCCTGTATGGCAGCAGGCTGTATGGCAATAATCTCCCCTTTGAGCAGGGATGCCTGTTAAGATTACTCCTGGCAGTTGAGACCCCTTACCCAGCATCTTATATCTATAATGGGGTAAGCAACATTTTACATTAGGCCTAAAAGTATACTGTATGTTAGCAACATTTATATATCCAGCTGTAGTTTACTTTTTAAAAGTGTAGTAAGTACTAGAGTGTTTGACTGCTATCAAAATCATCATCTAACCACTGTCTAAATTATTGTTTAAATAATTATTATTTAAATAGTTGTCAAATCATTCTCAAATTACCATTCAATTATTGCTTAATCATCATTTTATTTTTATTTAATTTTTATTCAATCATTAATTATCATTTGATCTTCGTTTAACCATTATTAAAACCCTTTTAGTTAACCCCACAACGATGTCTTCTCTTGATAATTCACCTATGACACCACTACAGGTTCAAGTTTAAATGGAAACGTTAATTAAGGGCGGAGGCGTCTGTTATTAGGGCAAGTGGAGGGGGAAAGGCTTTGTTTTCTCTGCGCGCAGCTCCATCTTACTTCCGTGGGCGGGGTGAAGCCGTGCGAGACGGTTGTCACTGCTCCTTCCGTTTCCCCACCACTGGGAGAGCAGATGACGTACGGGGTCTCTGTCCATTCCTGTATAGTCCCTAGTCTCGGGGAGTGGGAGGTTCGTGACTCCGCAGGCAAAGGCGGCGGTACTGTGAGCCGCCTCGCAAATATCTCGTCCTCTCTTTCCCCTCGCGTGGGAGCGCGCTGGCGTGTAGGCCTCAGCAACAGCCAGGAGGAGGCGGAGCTGACGCGAGCGGACCGGCGGGTTCAGGTCCCTCCTTCCTCCACCCTTCTTCCTCAATTCTTTCTTTTTCTTGCGCCTTCTTTTCGTCTTTCTCCTGTGCGTCGCGCGTTTCATTCCGCGCCGCTGCCGCAGAAAGGAAGTGGAGGTGGCACTACCAGCTTCGTGTCCCACGTCCTCTTGCCCTTCGCTCTCCTAGAAACAGTCTGAAGCCATCTGCAGCGTCTCCGACATCGGCCGTGGGGTTTCTCGCTCCACCCCCTGCCTGGAGCAGGTACACGGACACTGAAGGGTGACTGGGGGAGGATGTGGACTTGATTTCTGAGAGCTGTTAGCGCGGTGGCGGTGTGCCCAGAGGAGCGGCGCGGGGGGTGCTTGGGCCTCCCCGAGGCGTTATTGCTGCCTTTCGCGAGGCGAGAAGTGGCAGGGCCTCTATCGTTTTACCTGGCGGACTCTTTCCCTCTGACGTGACGGGTGCTGCGGTGGGAGGCCGCGGGCCAGGATGGCGTACACCCTACTCCCTTCTCAGCGGGGCAGACAGGGAGCGAGACAATGAGGTTTCCTCGGTCCTCGCTGAGAGAGGAGCTGGCTTTTTGTTTGTTTTACCTCCTTAGGCTGGCAACTTTCATGTCTTTTGTGTTTTGGTGTCCTGGGGGAGGGCGTGGGTCTGTGGAGGCAATGGCGACTAAAACGTACCACGCTTTGAGCACTTGGTGGTGCCTCCCTTTTTGTCTGGATTACTGAGCTGCGTTTAATTGTCACTGGGAAATGCCTGGGTTTGATCCGCATTTATTTCTTCTTTTTGCTTCACCTAGAACACTGTTAGAGAGGCATATACCTGGAATATCCTTACTGGTTTTGTTTGGTTTGGGTTTGGTTTTTTTTATGGTCCATTTTCTAGACGGGGATATTAAGATAAATAAGTATTTATTTAACCAGCCAGTTTAGCCTCATCACTGACTCAATTCTAAAGTTTTATTATTGATTTAAAATTAGTATTTGTATTCCCTTTATTATATTAAGTAATTAATTTAATCTAGTACCTAAAGGGGGCCTCTGAGAATGCTGGAGAGGGACTTTTTACAAGGGCATGGAGTGATAGGACAAGGAGGAATGGCTTTTAACTGAAAGAGGGTATATTTAGATTAGATATTAGGAAGGAATTCTTGACTGTGAGGGTGGTGCGACACTGGAACAAGTTGCCCAGATAAGTTGTGGATGCCTCATCCCTGGAAGTGTTCAAGGCCAGGTTGGATGGGGCCCTGAGTAACCTGGTCTAGTGGGAGGTGTCCCTGGCCACGGCAGGGGGGTTGGAACTTAGGTGATCTTTAAGGTCCTTTCCAACCCAAACCATTCTATGAGTCTATGAAATATTAGGGTAACTTGAAGCGCTTTTATTATGCGCTTCACATAGTTCCTAAGTTGTAGTTTCTTGAAAGTGCACTTGGTGTGCATGAAAGCTTAATTATATTTGTCGCTCAAATAATCTAAATATCTGCTGTTATTAGAGTTGACTATGCCTCAGTTGTAATTTGGAACTAAAAAGATGTTTTAGTTATGAGACTGTTAACTTTAATAATAACAAAGTATTTATGTTCCACTTTTAGTTTGCCTGGGTAAACTTGCCAATAACTGTGAAGGTCAGTGGTGTAAATTACTGTTTGAGTTAACACGCTGAATAAAATAGTTCCTTTTTATATTGGGAGGTCAGGGTTAAACATGGGCATCTCAGAGAGTTAAGACTTGCTCTTTTTGGGCCTAGGAGAGTTCATTATATTTTTTGCAAAGGTTTGGTTATAATCACTCAACTAAAAGGTTGGGGAATGTATTTGTAAGGTCGTGAGAGTGTAATAATATGTTAGGTCTCTGATCATAGCCAGTTTTTTGTTCTTGCTGTGAAATAGAGATGAAAATGTCTGAGATAATGCAGCATCATGAGGCAGTTAAGTATCTGCACTCCCTTTTCCTCTAGAAAAGAAGCTGTAGTCATGTTAATTGAATTTCATATTTTTCTCTTACAGTGCTTGGCTGCTTCAGTTCTGTGGATTGTTGGAGTTGGCAGCCTTCAGATATATAAATAGGAGCTGATTTTTGAGGCCCCTGTTGACAAGGTTTTGTGTCTGAGCCTTTAGATTAGTCTGTCACACTGCAGCCTTGTGACAGGCAGAAGCTAATGTGCTCAACCATGTGACCCAATTTTCTAAGAAAAGTTTGGGAAAGCAGATACATAGTGGTATTAGCTTGTTTTTCAGAGTAGTAGAACTGAAATTGTAATGCCTTAGGTACTTAGTGATCTTGGTAGAAAAGTTTGTAGGGAAGAATTGGAGAAGTCTGTAATCTGTCTTTTCTGAAAACCTCACTTTCACTGTTGATTCAAAATATTAAATGGCATATTTTAGTGTCCTGGTTATTAGATTAAATTCTGGAAAGTGTATTATAACCTAGTCAGGTGATACCTGGACCTTAAGGAGTGAAAAACCAGAATTTCTTAAGCATTGGATAGCAACTTGATCTTTTAATTAGCAGCATGTATTTCAAGTAGTGAAGGACTGTGCTGACAAAGAGCTATAAAGACTCTTGTTTGTAATATGTTAATACCAGCATTAATACCTAAAGCTAAACTTAGTAGGTGGTGAAACATGCTAATTTGAAAGTGGAGCAAGTTAATTGAGATTGATGGTGATAGTGTATGTGTTAGCACTTTTGATAGTGCTTTGACTGTACCTGCACATAATAAGGGCAGAAGTACAGTCTTTATTTGTGTTATAATAACATAGAGCTACAATAAAGATGAGTAATTTTTTTAAGTCTTAGTTTTCCTGTTGTATCCACTGATTGGTGTATGGATGTAAAACTGCAATTTCTTAAGAGGTATATCAGAATAAGTCTGAGTTTGTAGTACTGAAACAAAGGTATAAACTGTTGAAGACCTGTGCCCACCAGCAGGCAAGCAGATTGATTTTATTCTTTTCTCCAGCTGTTGATTTACTTTGATCCTAGAAGTTTAGATTAACTAGACAAATGCTGCTGTCAATTACAGTTCTCATACTGTTGAGATATATGATTACAGCTTGTAGTGTGGCTGTAAGTTATAAAAAGTATTTCTTTATACACTAGAGTTAATTAACATTTGGTATGCTTGAGTTTTCATGAGCATCAGGAGACAAACATCCTATTTTATGGCTGCCCTTAAAGAGGAAGGCAGTAATCTGGAGTTTTCACTAAAATGTTTCCAAATGCTATAGGCAGTACTTTCACTACATATAAATTTTTGGAGGACAAGTGTGTCCTCAATTTGTAGTAGATGGCTTGATTACTGTATTGTACTTTTATTGACATTGGGAACTAAGGATTTGGTTACTATATCAGTTTTTCTACTAGCCTTGTTTTGTGGTGGTCAACTACCAGTGAAGGTGAAATATTTTTATTCCTAACTTTTGCAGTTGATGGCAGAGATGAGGGTTAGAATTATCTACCTTCGGGAGATGCAGAAGTCTGCCTTTATCTTAAAGACAAAAGATTTAACTGGCTCTTTGGAAATGCATGGGGTGTGTAAATTAATGTGTTCAACAGTTTAAAATAGTTTTACTTTTCATGGAAGAGTAAGATCTGGTCTAAGCTTATTTCAGAAATGCTTTTGGATCATCTGTTTTGAGGGCCTATTGTATGTTGTTGCTAGTTAATATTTAGTATTGGGCTTTGTATGCAATTTAAGCAAAGTTAAAGGACTTGTTATAAAAACATCCTCTACAGATATAAAATACAGTCTTAAAATGACTGTTGCACATCCTTCAGTGATTTTTTTGTTCTGTTTAACAAATTTTGTGAAAGTACAAACTGCTAATAATGGGATTAGCATCGGAATGATGCAAGATCACCATTACTGAAAAAGTGGAGCAGTCCTTTTGGAGTCTACAAAGATAAACTATGCTAATTACCAGAACTGTTTAGTAGATCCAAACTTGGTCTTGCTTGTTCTACCCATCTAGCTGTGGTTTGGTGGGTTTTTTTCTATGCTGTAAGTGCTCAGAGGTTGTTAATAAATTTTTTGTTAGCCATTTAATTCAAGTTGGTCATAACCTGTGCACACAGTTTGGTGTCTGATAATTATATTGCTTCTCAGTATTACTGTGTGTATTGTGTTTGTATGGCCAGGTTTTGGTAGCGGGGTGGCTTCTGTGAGAAGCTGCTAGAAGCTTCCCTGTGTCAGAGCCAATGCCAGTCACCTTCAAGATGGACCTGCCGCTGACCAAAACTGAGCCCATCAGCAATGGTGATAGCACCTCTGTGATAACATTTAAGAAGGGGGGGGAAACTGCTGCGCAACAGCAGCTGAAAGAGAGGAGTGAGAATATGTAAGAGAAACAACTCTGCAGACACCAAGATTGGGGAGGGAGGTGTTGCAGGTGCTGGAGCAGGGGCTGTAACCCTGAGGGAAGCCCATGCTGGTGAAGGTTTGCTGGCAGGACTTGTGACCCTGTGAAGGAGCCATGCTGGAGCAGTCTGTTCCTCAAGGACTATACCCTATTGAAAGAAAAGGTGGAAGGGACCCACACTGAAGCAGTTTGTGAAGAACTGCAGCATGTGGAAAAGGACCCATGTTGGAGACATTCATGGAAGACTGTCTCCTGTGGGAGGGACTCCACACTGGAGCAGGGAATGTGAGGAGGAGGGAACAGCAGAGATGTGTAATGAACTGACCACAACCCCCATTCCCTGTGCCGCTGGGGGGTGGAGGGGTGGGGGAATCGTGAGTGGAGTTTAGCCCAGGAAGAAGGGAGGTGTGGGGGGGAAGCTGTTTTAAGATTTGTTTTTTTCTCATCCTACTCTGATTTGATTGGTAATAAATTGAATTAATTTTTCCCAAGTTGAGTCTGTTTTGTTCGTGATGGTAATTGGTGAATGATCTCCCCTGTCCTTATCTTGACCCACAAGCCTTTCATTGTCCTTTACTCCACCTGTCCAGTTGAGGAGGGGGAATGATAGAGCAGGTTGGTGAACACCTGACATCCAGCCAAGGTTAACCCACTAAACTATGATAATGTTTTTTACCTCTCTTAGATGTTCCTGACAATGTTACTTATCAATACAATTGAAGTATTGAATTATATATTAACATCCATATAGCCATCTTTAAAAATGCTGATATAGCCATCTTTAAAAATGCTGATATCACTTTTTGTGGGCAAGGTAAGCAGACCTACTTTAATTCTATAACCCTGTAATTGATTTTGGTGAAATGCCAGTTCTTAATGCAGTTCTTGGTTTTATTTACAGCATTGAAATGGCTCAAGAGACAAACCAGACCCCAGGGCCCATGCTGTGTAGTACAGGATGTGGATTTTATGGAAATCCTAGAACAAATGGCATGTGTTCTGTTTGCTACAAAGAACATCTTCAGCGACAGCAGAATAGTGGTAGAATCAGCCCAATGGGTAAAGGTTTGAGACATTTTTTTTGTGTGTGTGTCTTGAAAATATTGTGTATAGGTGATGAGAGGAATCACAATGTATTTCAGGAGATCTGATTGATGCATACTAAAACTACGAATATCAAAGGGGATACTTTAAATCACAATAAAAATGCTTTTTTGTGTGATGTATTATGGCCCACTTGGTGTTGAACCTTAATTTGGATTTCTACTTACCTGCTGCTACAATTTTCTTCTTATATAATCCTTGTGTTTTGGTCATTAACAATATAGTCCATCTTTAATTAAGAAGATGCAGTATAATGAGGAATGATTGGAAATGGTTCATAACTGTATTTGGAACTACTTGACTAACTTGTGTTCTATACTTTGCTTATAATTAACTTCTCAAATTTCTGTTATATAGGGGCAGCTAGTGGTTCAAACAGTCCTACCTCAGACTCTGCATCTGTACAGAGAGCAGATGGTAGCTTAAGCCAGTGTGAAGGTACTGCTAGTAGCACATCTGGAAAATCAAGGTAAGACTATAGAATCATTTAGGTTGGAAAAGACCATTGATATCATTGAGTCCAACCATAAACCTAACACTGCCAAGTCTACCACCAAACCCTGTCCCTAAGTGCCATGTCTACACAGTCTTCTAAATCCTTCCAGGGACGGTGACTCAACCGCTGCCCTGGGCGGCCTGTTCCAATGCTTGAAAACCCTTTTGGTGAAGAAATTTTTCCTGATATCTAATCTAAACCTCCCCTGGCACAACTTGAGGCCATTTGCTCTTGTCCTATCAATTCTTACTTGGGAGAAGAGACTGACCCCCACCTCACTACAACCTCCTTTCAGGTAGCTGTAGAGAGCAATAAGGCTCCCCCCTGAGCCTCCTCCAAGTGAAACAACCTCAGTTCCCTCAGCTGCTCCTCATAAGACTTGATTTCTAGACTCTTCACCACATAGAGGTAATTATTTTGAGGTTTGAACGAACTGTGAGTATATAGCAAGTTAAGGTAACATTGCAGTAAAATTGCCCTATTACAGAAAATTTCTGCAGAGGAAAAAGTGGCAGTGCACCTTACAGTGCTTTATGAATCTTTATAAATGAGAACTAAATAATGTTTGGTGTTGGACTACTGCATTTACAAGGACATTTCTGGTTTATCTGGGGAAATATTTGCTACAGTTTGCCTAGTTTCTTCTAGGGAAGAGAGATCCAAGTACAGGTCAGGAACATGGGAACATGTATCAATAATAACTGATTGGGTAGTTTGATGGATTTTGACAGTTTAAGTTCTTATTATGTACTCCAAACTAATGTAATCACCCATTTCACTGTATGTAAACAGAAATGTGCTTGTTGCCGCTTTGCCTGTAATGCAGCAAATGACAGAAATGAGCATTTCAAGAGAGGAGAAAGTATCACCAAAAACAGAGATTGAGCCAGGTATGTTTGCAGAGTAACACTGGATACAACTGACTTAACAGAGGCTGACAAGCTTTCTTTTAAGTAGGCATATTTCTCTGTGGTGGTTGTCTTGAGGAACTGTTAATTATGAATGCTTCCTGAGTATTAATACCCTCAGGATCAAGAATTACTAGTGCCAGAATATAGTTTTCAGGCGTGTTCAATTTTAGTACATAACTTTTGACACTTGAGGAGCATTTTGGCTATCAAACCTTCATTTTTAAAAGTAAGACACTTAAATTGTATCTGGGCTCAAGATGTTCAATTTTGAAGTCAGTGTTGATTTCTTTATACAACCTAGCAGTACAGTTTCTGCTGACTTGTGGCAATCAATATGGTTTATTGCATTTGAAGAACAGAGTTCTTAAATTCTATTCTACAGAAGGATGAGTGTGGGGTAGAAGGGAATAAGGGAATACTTGATTTAAAATACTAATGAAGACTGCTAAAGGTTCTTAGACTATTGAGTAATCAGTAGATATAACTGAAATGCTGTTCTGTGGTTATAGAATACTTATGACACTAATCACTTAGTAAGAATGTTCAATTTTAAAAAGTGAGTGTATTCATGTTTATTATATAGCAGTTTATTCAAATGGGTATCTTAATGTACTTGTTTGATATCTATAGGTATTGATACTTGTTAATTTTAATAATTCTGAAACAGTCTTAAAAGATTAAAAGCTGATTTTTAATAGGAAAATCTGTTTACTACAGCTGAAGATAAAGTTACTTGTTTTGTGTTAAAAATTCCTGAAGGTACCACTCAACACTGTATAGATGCGTATTTATCAATAAGACTGCTGTTACAGCTGATAGTTAATTGCTCAGTGTTTGTACATAGTTTTTACTATTTTAATTAAGTCAGGTTAAAATTGTGGCATGAACTAAATTACAATTGCTTTTACTATATTCTTTTTTGGTTATTTATGGACTGAGGAGATTTTTACATGTTTCAACTTCTTGTAACTTGTGCTATCTGAAGAGAGTTATTGTATGTAACTTAGAAATTTATACTTTGTTACAATATTTATAAACCCATATTTTCTTGTTATGAATTGCTACCTGAAAAAGTGATAGGCAGGAAAGAAAAACATAGCAGTGGTCAAGTAATATCTGAATTTTGTCTAATTAAAACTGCTAATAGGGATTTGTCATTTTGCCAACTCTAAAGGGCAGTCTTCTATTTCTGTTGACTAAATATCCATTTTCTCATAAGGCAACTAAATGGTAGTGTCACACAGCACTCTATTGATTAGAATAGGGGGGGGGGGAAATCCCTAAAAGCAACTCAAGATAATAATCTTGCTGGTTGAAACCAGTCAAAGCTTTGTTAAAGCTTGTGTAGAGATCATTGGGAAAACTACTATGGAATTTAAATGTTTGGAAAAAAACCTTCTATAACAAAATTGTCTTCCTTAGTATATATCCTTAAATTTGTGAAACAGTCTTCAGCTGATCTAAAAGCTGAAGTTCATCGAGTTGAGGGCAGATTTTAGACAGCACAGAATAGTGTCTTTGTATACTATTTTTAAATTACAAAGGTTTTATCAGACATTTAAGATATAGCAAACACATGGTGTATTTACTTGTACATTGATCCTGTAAGTGTCTTGCAGTCAAAAAAATCTGGCCTCAACTTTTTATAAATCCCTATTCTGTTTGGATTAGTTCCATTTTTTCCCTTCTCTTTTTCTGCAGCATCCAATATGTGTTGGTCTCTCTTGAGTAGATAATTAATGTCACCTCATAAAACAAAGCTAATATTTTCTATGAGATGTAATTCTTCAAGATAATGCCTATCATGATGTTGCTAATGAAAGTACTTTAGTTTTATCTGTAGTCTCACCCTGGCAATTGAATTTCATAACTGTCTATCAGATGGTAGGTCTGGAACAAACAATGTAACCTTGAAGCAAAGTAGGTTTTGTGGTTTTTTTCTTAAGCATTATGAAGGCTCATTTTATTCTGCAAGTCAAAATTCTAAATAGTTAGGTCTGCACAATTGTCTTTAATTCTGTGGACTGAAAGTATACACTTGCTGTTTGGATTTTAAGCATCTGATTCCAAAGGGTTCTGAAGTTGACAAAAATGAAGCTTAACAGGCTTGTATTTTCTTTTGTTTTTCCCAGATTGAGGTTGTAACCTGGATTCTCATTCAGAACAAATCAGGCCTGAAGGCAATGAATCATATCTTAGCATTTGAAGGAAGAAAGGCATGAGAGGTGTAACTGGCCTAGTTGGTTGTAATTTAGATGTCTAACATGCTATATTTTGTTATAACTTGTAATTTCTTAGTTCAACTTTCTTGCTTGTTGTAGTTTTGTAATTGAATTGTGGCATGTGTTCAGTTGCTTATCTGATGAACTGTATAGAAGTCAATGAAATATAAATACCTTTATATCAAAACTCCAATTCATAATTGAACATTAGTTATATCATGCATTTTATAGGCTTTTGATCTGCTTCTGCACTTAATTAAGGATTTAATTTTAGTTCAGTCTTGACCAAAGGCAGAATATACCTGAAATATTCTAGAGTTATTGTTCGTATTTGTGGGGTTTTTTCCTTGCTAACTTATAGGAATTAAATGCAAAAAACCTTATCTGATTCCTTTATTTCCCTTGTGTTGATTATCACATCAGAGCAATACCATTACCAAGTTGGTGAGGCATAGTAGAGGCCTTGAAGAAATCTGTTTTGTTTAAACAGATTTTTAAGTGGTAATAAAAGATCCATACAAGAGAGCTGACTTACATATTGAGCACTAAAACCAAACTGTTGTTGTGAAAACAAGTATGTTTAAATAATCATATTGTATCAAGTCATAGTGTATTTTAGCATTTTTGGGCTTTTGTGGGTCACTACCTTTCTGAATGAATCTCCTCTCAGAGCTGTTAGTGTTTCCAGATTTAATTAGTCTAGCATGCATATCAAAATCTTTATTTTTTTGAACCCAGTAATAGCTTTGTTTTACAGAGCAATGTGGTAAGGTATCACTGAAACCACAGATGTGCAGTAGTGCTGCCTATGAAGAAGGTGAACTGGAACTTGAAATGTATATGGTCTTGTGTAAAATAAATGTTAAAAAATCTTCCACAAACATTGTTAACTTACAGTCTTATTCCATCCATGTTGTAGGTTACCCTTTCCATTCGTGAAAGTTGCCATATAATGAAATTAATGAGATGATGGTTAGCTCACTTATCTTTCGGCTCTGTACCAAGCCAATATGATGAGTTATTTTAGTGTCCAACACCACAGCTGTCCTACATGCAGGTTGAGACCCTGTGTTATGGGTTACCCTCACTTGTATTACAGATAAAACCAGTAGCTATGAAATACAGTGTGTTGCAGATAATATTCTGAGTGATATGCTGAATATCTTATGAGATATTGAATGTTCAAGATCATAAATTATATTGCTCGCCTCTTGTTTTAATATCTGATTCTGATTTGTTTTTGAACATGGCTATAATATTTAAATGTAGACAGTTCCTTTGTGGCTGTCAATAAAATCATCAGATATATCAACTTTGTCTTGTGTTCAAAATTGTCTTCCTATTACATCTCTGCTGTAGCTTGAGTAGAAGTCCCCAATTGAAACAATTCTGAAATGGAGCTAATAATCTCTTTGAAGTCTTGAAGCTGTCTATCTTGAAAAATAAGGCTGAGGACCAAACTGCTGGTCTTGTGCTTGTTGCCAATACCATGCTATTGTATCTTTTTGAGAGATGTGCAACAGGCATTAAGCCTCAATGGCAGCCAGTCTAAACCATATTTCAGTGTGGTACTTAAACAGGGGGATCTGTTATATTGATGTAAGAGTAAAAATATTCAGTGTGTCTGTTGAGCCTGTGAGAGATTAATTATATGCTGCAGAATAGTTTTATCCCAGTTCTTTGGCATCAAATTGAATATACAGTTTATTCTTCAGCTTTTTATCATGGACACCTAGATCAGCATAGCAGTTGCAGTTTCTGAATAATAAAATATTTATTCTCAAGCTTGATAAAGCATAATAAATACTGTCAGTCTCATTTTCATTGACTCAAACTTTATATACAAGTCAGTTATGTTAATGTGCAGCACAAGAATTTGGTAATTTGTAGTATAGTCTTCAGTTCTGGTGCTGCAGAAGTGCAGTGTGTTTTTCTGATGACTTTTGGATGCTCTCTATTACCTTTATCCCTTCTTCTATTTTATTTTTACCAACTCTTCCATGGTAGGGGTTGGGGATTACGTTCATGTAAAAGTAGTTAGAATGTTTAAAACATTTTTTTAATGCTCTCAAGCATTTCAGTCTTCACTGAAATGCTTACTGCTTCCTATTACTGTGGAAGTCAATGCATTTTGTTAAACTGATAGGGTTCTATTTTAGCTAATTTGTTTGGGTATAGAGGAAGCTTCTAAAACCTTGTTATTACTTTGGTAGCCCTTTCTGAATTTAATTTATTGTCAATTAAAAAAATTAAACATGATGGTAAGAAACAAAGATAAAACTAAAAATGCCTTCCTTTCACCCTTTTCTTCTCAGACACAGCTTCACTTCCAGACTCTGCTACCTCCTCCCTCTATATTCTGAGTGATGCAGGAGGAATGGAGGGTTGCAGTGAGTTCACAACTGTTCTCTGCTATTCCTTCCTCTTTGCATTTTTTACCTGCTCCAGTATGGGTCCCTCACATAGGATACAGTCCTTTATGAATTGTTCCAGCTGTATTGGTTTGTGTAAGGAAAATCACTGTCAGTTTTGAAAGTAGTTACAGAACCACAGAATGGGTCAGATTGGAAGGGACCATACTTGGCCATCTGGTTCAACCTCCCTGCTTATGTAGGGTCATCCTAGAGCACATTGCACAGGATTATGTCCAGACTGTTCTTGAATATCTCCAGTGAGGGAGATTCCAAAACCTCTCTGGGCAATCTGTTCCAGTGCTTGGTCACCTGCACAGTAAAGAAGTTCTTCCTCATGTTCACATGGAACTTCCTGTGCATCAGTTCTTGCCTGTTGGCCAGAACTGGACACAACACTCCAGATGTGGCCTCACCAGGGCTGAGTAGAGGGACAGGATCATCTCCCTCGACCTGCTGGCAATGCTTTTCCTAATGCACCTCAGGATACCATTGGCCTTCTTGGCCACAAGGGCACACTGCTGGCTCATGGACAGCTTGTTGTTCACCAGGACCCCTAGATCCTTTTCTGCAGATCTGCTTTCCAGCAGGTCACACCCAGCCTGTACTGGTGCATGGGGGTTATTTTTGCCCAGGTACAGGACCCTGCATTTGCCCTTGTTGAATTTCAGAAGGTTCTTCTCTATGCATCTCTCCAACCTGTTGAGGTCCTTCTGAAGGGCTGCACAGCACTCTGGGGAATCAACCACTTCTCACAGCTTTGTGTCATCAGCAAACTTGCTGAGGAGGCACTCTGCCCCTTCATCCAAGTCATTGATGAACAAGTTAAACAATACTGGGCCCAGTATTCAACCTTGGGGAATACCACCAGGAGAATAGGCCTCCAATTAGACCCTGTGTCACTCATCACTAATCTCTGGGATCTGCTGTTCAGCCAATTCTCAATCCACCTCACCATCCACTCATCCAGTCCATGCTTCCTGAGTTTGCCTATGAGAATCTTGTGAGACAGCATTGAAAGCCTTGCTGAAGTCTAGGTAGACAATTATCCACTGCTCTCCCCTCATCCATCCAGGTAGTTGTCTCATCATAGAAGGCAATCAGATTGGTCAAGCATGATTTACCTTTAGTTAATCCATGCTGACTACTGATTACCTTCTTGTCCTCTGGATAGAGATTGCCTTCAGAATGAGGTACTCCATCGCCTTTCCAGAGATTGAGGTGAGGCTGACTGGCCCATAGTTCCGTGGGTCCTTCTTGCCCTTTTTGAAGACTAGGGTGACATTTGCTGTCTTCCAGTCCTCAGGCACCTCTCCTGATCACCAAGACCTTTCAAAGACTATTGTGAACAGCCTCACTGTGGTGTCCACCAGCTCCCTCAGCACTCATGGATGCATCCCATCAGGGCCCATGGACTTTTGGATATCAAGTTTGTTTAGATGTTCTCTGACCCAATCCTCCTTGACCAAGGGAAGGTCTTCCTTCTGACATTCCTTTACCCTGGTCTCCTGGGTCAGAGATCCCTGAGAACTGGTCTTATCAGTGAAGACTGATGCAAAGAAGGCATTCAGTACCTCTTCCTTCTCTATGTCCTCTGTTACCAGGGTTCCTCCTCCATTTAGTATCGGGCCCACATTATCCTTTGTTTTCCTTTTGTTATTGATGTACTTGAAGCAGCCCTTCTTGTTCTTGACATCCTTGGCCAGATTTAATTCCAGATGGGCCTTGGCCTTCCTTGTCTCATTTCTACTTACTCTGACAACCTCTCTCTATTCATTCTGAGTGGCCTGACCCTGCTTCCACCTCCTGTGTGTTTCCTGCTTGTACTTGAGTAATGACAGTTCTTTATTCATCCATGCAGGTTTCTTGCCCCCTTTGCCCAATTTCTTGCTCATTGGGATGGATCATTCTTGAGCCTGTTAGTACAGTGTTTATTACTTTTTCAGAAGTCTCGGAGTCACTGTGGGGTCAGAGTAGCATTATTCTTCCTATTTGTAGGGCATTTCTTTGTGTAGATTCAACAGCTGTCATGCTGTGTCTTGGGACTTACTTCTAATCATCAGTAATCTTGCTGTTCTTCCTCTGTCTGCTTTGAAGATGCATCTTACTTTCAGACTGAGAAGTAAATGTTCCCAAATATACAGTGCAACACTTGTATTTGTAGGGGGTTTGTTTGTCTTTTTATTTTTCAGGCACTTCTTGGATAAGGTCGGTTCCTTATCCTAGCAGATTTATGATAATAGAATTGTAGAATTGTTTGGGTTGGAAGGGACCTTAAAGATCATCTAGTTCCAACCCTCCTGCCCTGGGCAGAGACACTTTCCACTAGACCAGGTTGCTCAAAGCCCTGTCCAACCTGGCCTTGAACACTTTCAGGAATGGGGCATCCACAGCTTCTCTGACCAACCTGTTCCACTGTCTCACCACCCTCACAGTAAAGAATTTCTTCCTAATATCTAATCTAAACCTACCTTCTGTCAGTTTAAGGTCATTATCCCATGTTGTATCACTACATGCCCTTGTAAAACGTCCCTCTCTAGCCTTCCTTTAGGCCCTATTTAGGTACTGGAAGGCTGCTATAAGGTCTTCCCATAGCCTTCTCCAGGCTAAACAGTCCCAACTCTCTCAGCCTGTCTTCATAGGAGAGGTGCTCCAGCCCTCTAATCCTCTCAGTGGCCCTCATCTGGGCTTGTTCGAGCAGGTCCATGTCTTTCTTATGCTTGGGGCCCCAGAGCTGGATGCAGTTCTCCAGGTGCTGTCTCATGTGGGTAAAGTAGAGGGGGAGAATCACCTCCCTTGACCTGCTGATCATGTTTCTTTTGATGCAGCCCAGGATACGACTGACTGACTTTCTGGGATGCAAGTGCATGTTGCTGGATCATGTCAATCGTCTCATCCACCAACACCCTCAAGTCCTTCTCCCCAGGACTGCTCTTAATCTGTTCTCTGACCAGCCTGTATTTATGCTTAGGATTACCTTGAGCCAGGTGCAGGACCTTGCACTTGGCCTTATTGAACTTCACGAGGTTTGAACGGGCCTGCCTCTCAAACCTGTCCAGGTCCTTTCCCTTCAGCACTTTGACAGCAACACATAACTTGATTTCATTGGCTAACTTACTCAATCCTACTGTCTGTGTTGCTGACAAAAATGTTAAATAGCTCTGGTCCTGATAGGGACCCCTGAGGAATGCCAGTTGGCACTGGTCTCTGCTTGGACATTTAGCTTTTGACTGCGACCATCCAGCCAATTGCCTATCCACCAAGTGGTCAGTCTGTCAAATCTGTGTCTCTCCGCTTTAGAGACAAGGATGTTGTGCGGGGTGGTACCAAATGCTTTTCATGAGTCTAGGTAAATGATTTCTGTCACTTTTCCCATATTTTCCAATTCTGTAACTTTGTCATAGAAGACCACCAAATTTGTCAGGCACAATTTGCCTCTAGTGAAGCCATGTTGGCTGTTGGCGATCACCTCCTTATTTCCCTTGTACCTAGGCATAGCTTCCAGGAGGATCTGCTTCACGATCATGCAAGGCACTGAGGTGAAACTGACCTGTCTGTAGTTTCCTGGGTCTTCCTTATTTCCGTTTTTAAAAATGGAGGTTATGTTTCCCCTTTTCCAGTTAGTGGGAACTTTACTGGACTGCCATGACTTCTCAAATATGATGGATAGTGGTTTAGTCACTTCATCCACTAGTTCCCTCAGGACCTGTGGATGCATCTCATTAGGTCCCATGGACTTGTGCACCTGCAGTTTCCTTAAATGGTTTCAAACCTGATCTTCTCCTACAGTGGATGGTTATTTGTTCTCTCAGTCCCTGCCTTTGCCATCTGGGTTTTCATCCACCAGTACCCCAAAGTCCTCTACGTGGCTGCTCTCAATCCCTGCATCCCCCAGCCTGCATTGATATTGGGGGTTGTCCTGACCCAGATACAGGACCTTGCACTTTGCCTTGTTGAACCTCATGAGATTCACATGGGCCCCCTTCTTTAGCTTGTCCTGGTCCCTCTGAATGTCATCCCTTGTGCCTGTTTTGTTGTTCCTGATGATAGTGCATTTTACAATGCCTGTGGCTAACTTATTGTTGTATTACTTATTAATAAAATTTTAAAATCATGTCAATTTCTGGAAACTTCTTTTTGCTTCCAAGTTCTTCAACCTTGTAGCAGGAGAGCTGGTCTCATAAAATTGAAGTGAAACAAACCTCATCTGGTAACCTGAGCTGGTGGTTGGCAAGAGAAATAACCATGGTGCTGAATAGAGGGCTACATGCCAACAGGACCTCTGTTAAGGCAATAAAACATATTCTGGTGATAAAAGACTTTGCTCCATATGAATAGGGTTATTGGTACTGAGGAGGTAGGTCTGCAGGTGACAGTAACAACCATTTTCCTACCATCATTTCAGCTTTTATCTAGTGATTTATTCCATGGCAGTCATATGGCAATCACTTTGAGTACTTTGCCTGATGATTAACACAGTATGATTTCTGGCATAAAATTTATTTCATGTATATTAGGGGGAGCATTTTGTGACAAGCAGTTGGCAGGATAGTATCTGGTGAATTTTGCTACTAATGTTATGTCAGAACAACTACAATTTATATTTCATTTGAGACACAGTTTGATGAAAAATAGGGGTTTGTTTTTATGTGTGAATTTTAGTTAAAGGGTGTTGTCCCTGTTCCAGCTGTTAATCAGAAGCAACTTCGAAGACTTCATTATTAAAACTCATTTTTAGATCTAACTCTGCTGGCATAAAAGTGGGTGGATGCCTCCTTTTTGCAGGTGTTATCTGTGTAGAGTAATAAATTGAACACTTTAATTCTGATTTAGGGGAACCTATGCCATCTCCTTGTCTTGGGACCTTTTAGTTGCCCATTTCTGCATGTTACCAGCTTTTCTTTTTTGGAATGTGTTTTAGTTGTGGGGGAAGGATCCTGTTAGGCAGCTCTTTTGGGAAATGGACCTTTGCACTTAGGATTATCATTGCTTTCTAGTTCCCGTGTTGCTGGTTGTGACAGTGAACGCTCATCAGTTTATTTATATTGAGGAGGAAATACATTTGTAGTAGTTGGTAACATTTTCCCTTAGATTGATGCCGAAAAACCTTGGAATGATTAACTGCTCAGAGACTTTTGTATCTTTAAGCAGCAAGGTATTTGTTTATTCAATGTTGGGAACAAGCCAGCTCGCGCTGGACAAACTTGTTCGAAGGTATCACACAAAATCAGGGGTTTTATACAGTTTTCATACATGATTTTTATACATATTCATATGATTGCAACATCTATCTATACATATTGATGATAGGTGGAGTCTAGGCAGAGCTTAGGGTGGTGCTTCTTTTGGCACTCAATTTTGGGGGTACATCCGGCCTTCGGCCTCAAGTCGAGGGTCTTTTTCTCATCTTTCTCGCTCTGACCTCTCTACCTTTCTATTGTTCTTGCCCCGATTACTGAAGCTTGGAGAAAGCCTTGGCTCTAGGCCTGTTTCTCCTATTCAAATGTCTACCTTATCCTAATTTATTACCCCTAGGCTTATTGTATACTGCTTCTAGTATTCTTCTACGTTTTTGATCCAGTGAACAGAACAGAACGAGTCTTAGCAGCACAGGCAGAGTAGATGTTAGGGGGGGGCTTTCTCACCAGGTCCAGATATCTCAGTTAACTCTTTTAGGCTTGACCCTCATTTCAGATGGATTTGTTTTTAATCTTTGTTTTGTGACACAAAATTATCTACTACACTATCTCTTTGTCTTGATGGCTCAGTGAGCTCAAATTTGGTCACTTCTGCACTTGCACCACTTCTTGTGAGGTTTGACCTCCACTGGTTCAGGTGGTTCCTGCTATAAATGTCCTATAACATGCAACTCAAATAACAGGTTACAACAGTTTAAAGGCATATCCATTACAATCTCTACTCTTGGTCCCTTTGTACCAGGCCATAGGGTTTAACATTGCAATGAGCTCCTCCCCTTGTGTGGTGGGTTGGCCTTGGCTGGATGCCAGGTGCCCACCCAGCCGCTCTATGAATCCCCAGCCGGACAGGGGAGAGAGTAAGGTGGAAAAAACAACTCGTGGGTTGGGATAAGGCAGTTTGTTTAAAGCAAAAGCAAAGTGGAAGCTTGCGCGCACAAAAGCAAAGCAAAGATAGCAGGATTTATTCTCTACTTCCCATGAGCAGCGATGGTCGGCCACTCCCGAGAAGCAGGGCTTCAGCACGCGTAACGGTTTCTCAGCAGGCAGCCATTGGAGACAATGAATGCCTACCTTCCTGCTCCTTGCCTCAGCTTTTATATCTGAGCTGACATCATATGGTCTGGAATATCCCTTTGGTTAATTTGGGTCAGTTGGCCTACTTGTGTCCCCTCCCAGGATCTTGCCCTTGACTGAGGAAGGAATGTTACAGTGCTGATGCTGTGCTCAGCAGTAGCCAAAACACTGGTGTGTTATCACACCTTTCTAGCTCCCAATGCAAAGCACAGCACTGTGAGGGCTACTATGGGGAAATGAACTCCAGCTCAGCCAGACCCAATACACCTTGCCTCTGCTTTGGATTTATTCACAGACTGCAGTCCCTTAGAATCATAGAATCATAGAATAGATTGGGTTGGAAAAGACCTCCAAGATCATCAAGTCCAACCCCTGATCCAACTCCAATTACTATATCAAAGGAGTGTGCCTGGTCCAAGTGGAGCCTTATCTATGAGCCACAGTCTCTTTAGGGTATACCTGCTGCAACACAGACTTATCCACAGCCACAGTTGCTTTGAGGTGCACCTGTTCCCGCATGGCCTTTTCCACAGCCACAATCCCTTCAGAGATGTACCTGCTCCAGTGTGGCCTTACCTACAGCAACAGTCCCTTCAGGAGTTTACCTGCTTTGTTGTAGATTTATCCACAGCCACAGATGCTTCAAGGTGTAGCTTCTCCAGTGTGGACTTCTTGGGCCACAATCCCTTCTGAGGCATACCTGCTGTGGCACAGATGTAACCATGGCCACAGATGCTTCAGTGTCCTGCTCCCATGTGGACTTATCCACAGGTCACAGTCCCTTTGACTTGAGCTCATACAGAATTCCAGCCTGTCCAGTACAGCAGCAATGCCTTGGCCATCTGCCAGCCAATGTGCATGCACGGTCATTGCTGTTATCAAAATGTTCTCAGACAGCAGAGTAAGATGATAAGCAGCCACTAACGAGCACTACACTTCAATTTACAGTCAGGCAAGTGAGCCCATGGCAAGCTCAGGAGCCTGTTGATTACTAGCTAAACAGCACTAACAGCTATAATTTTGACCTAGCATGTTCCAGTCAAATCTGTCGTTATCTCAAACCCTTCAAGCCCTTCATTGGGCACCAAAAAAGCTTGTTGTGGTTTAACCCTGTTAGGCAGCTAAGCATGCACAGCTGCTCGCTTGCTCACTCCCCCAGAGTGGGATGGGAGAGAGAATTGGAAGTTTCCCTTTTTCCATCTGCCATAGCTTACAACTAGCATTTCGTTTTAAACATACTGTTAATATAACAAATCAAAAAGGAGCTTGATCATGCTGCTTGATTTGGGAGATGTTTAGTCAATTTCTTAATGCCTGTCACCTAAGGTCTGTGATATCCAACAGGCTTACACTGTCGTATCAGTGCTTTTACCTGATTTTTTTTGTCACAGGCTCTCAACTAGACTATCTGATACTGAACACTACTTTCCTTGGGGTTTAAAGACAAGTTCAAAGGGCTATACCTGTTCATCTTGAAAATATTAATTGTCAAGACAAAGGAATTGTTTATTAAAAAAACAGCTGTGGAAATTACTCTTAAAATTATTAATAGCAGTTATGATTGTAGTGCCATACCTTTGCTTTTTATTAATAGCATGCTTAAATATGGAAAAAACATTATATATCCAAGACTGGATAGTATTGTTGTCCTCAGAATTAGCAAAATAGTGTCGATGCTGAACTCTTCACACTTTCTAGAAAAATCTGTAGAATATTCAAAAATAAAGTCAGTAAAGAGCTTGAGTTGTTCCTTAGGACTTACAGTTATCATATTGCATAAGAAAGTACTGTTTTCCTGTATAAGACTTTTTGGGTATGAGCACTGAAAGTTCCTTGTTACCTCTGGAAGTTTGTCACTACTGAATCTTGTTCACAATCTGAAATATGAACTACTGACTGGAGGCTCTCCTTGTTAACTTCTACAGTGAATTGTGAAATTGGGCTCGGATCTGTGAGGCTTTGTGTTAGTAGTATCATGGCTAGGCTTCGCGAACAAAGATTTAGGAAGGCTCTATCTACATTTGTTACAAGCACGCTGGTGGCTAATGAGGCAAATACGAGATAGACATGTCCGATTGCAAAAGGCACAGCAGAAAGACTCCTTAGGTGGTATGTTCTGCAGGACACAATTCTTTCTGCGTTTTCTTTTCTCCTCGAGAGTGATCCTGCGTGCGTTCTCAAAGGAAACAACAGCGTTATAGATGGTGTGTCTCCAGGCCTCCTGATTTGAGGCCAGAATAGACCAGTTATGTTGATCAATATGGCCAAGGCTGAGATGTTGTTTCAGGGAGTCCTTGTATCTTTTCTTTGGGGCTCCTCTCATACGGCAGCCGGTGGCAAGTTCACCATAAAGCAAGATCTTAGGGAGGCGGTGGTCCTTCATCCTTGAGACGTGCCCTGCCCAGCGCAACTGTGTTCTCATTAACATGGCCTCACTACTTGTGACTGCTGCTTGTTCTAGATCAATACTTGTGACGACTGCTTGTTCTAGAGGCTCTCCTTGTTAACTTCTACAGTGAATTGTGAAATTGGGCTTGGATCTGTGAGGCTTTGTGTTGTTACTAATAGGCATATGAACATAATACAAGTAAAATCTTATAAGAACAGGTATTAATAATAAAGGTAATAAAAAGTTAACTATAAGGGGTTCATGATGTTTGGAAAAAATCCACTTTCAGCATGGAATGCTTACTGATCCAAAAGGATCTCAACTGAGAAATCCTATTTGTATGCGTGAAGTTGGTTACAAGTGAGTCCTTTAAACCTATATTCTCGATTGTTAATTATGGAGTGTATTTTATAGCTTGCTCATTGTCTTTTAAGACAACAGATGTAATCATACAACTGAGTGTCCAGGAAAACTGAACAGGGACAGACTCTTTGGGTTGTATGTGTTAAAGTTTGTATACAAACACATCTCCCTTGACTTTCTCTGCACTAATTTGAATATTAAAAGGATTTTAAAAACAACTGATACAAAAATTAATTTTTCAGAGAAAACTAACAGATCCATAGAAGTTCACAGAAGGACCCATTTTTATTCTGCATAAACTTGAGTAAAAAGTGACAAATTTGACCAAAAGTGTTCATGACAAAGGCAATTGAAAAATAAACCATTTCAGCTCAAACTGCTTGATCATTAAGACTGAATATAGTACAAGGATACTTATATCCAATGTAAATACGTATTTTTTTCTTTAAATTAGTGAAAAAAAGTGTCTGAAACAAGGGGTCTTTTGAGCTGTGTGGTTTGTAGTAGTATGCTTGATGTATCACAGAATCTAGTTTGGTGTTGTACTGTTTGAGGTTTTAGATCATCTGACTTGGCAACTCTAGTGGCAGAGTAACTTGGTACTATGACAAAAAAGCATTAGTGTAAATGTTACTTGTTTCTAAAATGTGTTTCTATCGACTTTTCCACAAGTATCCTCTCTGTTCAACAACTTTGACAATGTTGTTATTGTGTTGGATTAATTTAAACTGGGTCATATTACTTTTAATATTGTGTGTGCGTGACCTATATGGGTGTATACAGGTGATAATACTAGGTATCCTGTATTTTCTAGATGATAGAACAGTGGGGAAAACTTGATCATTTTCTGTAGAGATAAAAGGAAAGTTAATAGAATACCTATTCTACTTAGTACTTCAGACAATAAACTTCAGGGTCTTAGTAGAGGGGAATTTACTGTTGATAAATACAAACATGCTAGTGAAGTCAAGAAAAGGAAGAAAATAACCTTTATTTCTTGCTTTAACAGTTGTTACTCAACCAAGCCCATCAGTTTCTCAACCTAGAACTTCACAGAGTGAAGAGAAAGCTTCTGAACTGCCTAAACCAAAGAGGAACAGATGTTTCACATGCAGAAAGAAGGTTGGCCTTACGGGTATGATAGCACTATGTCAATATTGAATAGATTTATATGATTAGTTACCTCTTACTAGATTAAATATGTTGAAATCTGTAGGCATTAAACTTTTTCTTGCTGTAGGCATTAAACTTTTTCTTGATGTTTCAAAATCCATAATGTTAGATCCCTTAATAAAACTGATATTTGAAAATATTCGTTTCACTTAATCTGTTACAGTAGATGCAAATACCCCCTTTGTAATGGCTAAGCCCTTAATTTATAGCTTTCATAAGTCCGAAGCTTCCTAGTGAAGTTGATTTTCCTTTACTTTACACAGGGTTTGATTGCCGATGTGGAAACTTATTTTGTGGACTTCACCGTTATTCTGACAAGCATAACTGTCCATATGATTACAAAACAGAAGCTGCAGCAAAAATCAGGAAAGAGAATCCAGTTGTGGTAGCTGAAAAAATCCAGAGAATATAAACTAGCCTACTTGTGAAAAGACTGACTTTTATTTGTTTTATTTTAATATACCCTAGGAAGGCATTAAAGAACAGATGCATGACCATTTTCTTTTGTTCTCCAAAATTTTAATTTTAGCCTTGTCTGCCTTAATGATATTTCAGAATGTTTGAGTGTTTGTTACAGGCAGAATTGGATAGATACAACCCTTGAAAACGCATATGCCCTTCCCAGAAGATGATTGGAAGGTCAGAACCTGCAAAGGAAGACACATGCAAAGAATCATAGAATCATAGAATAGATTGGGTTGGAAAAGACCTCCAAGATCATCAAGTCCAACCCCTGATCCAATTCCAATTACTATATCATGGCACTAAGGGCCACGTCCAATCTCTTTTTAAAAACCTCCAGGGATGGTGAATCCACCACCTCTCTGGGTAGACCGTTCCAATGCCTGATAACCCTCTCTGTAAAGAATTTCTTCCTAACATCTAACCTAAACCTCCCCTGGCAGAGCTTGAACCCATGTCCCCTTGTCCTATTGTTGGTTGCCTGGGAGAAGAGACCAACCCCCACCTGGCTATAACCTCCCTTCAGGTAGTTGAAGAGAGTGATGAGGTCACCTCTAAGCCTTCTCTTCTCCAGACTAAACAACCCCAGCTCCCTCAACCTCTCCTCATAGGACTTGTGCTCAAGTCCCTTCACCAACCTCGTTGCTCTTCGCTGGACCCGCTCCAGCACCTCAATATCCTTCCTGAACTGAGGGACCCAGAGCTGAACACAATACTCAAGGTGTGGCCTCACCAATGCAGAGTACAGGGGAAGGATCACTTCCCTGCTCCTGCTGACCACACTGTATCTGATGCAGGCCAGGATGCCATTGGCCTTCTTGGCCACCTGGGCACACTGCTGGCTCATGTTCAGCCTCCTGTCGATCAGCACCCCCAGGTCCCTTTCTGCCTGGCTGCTCTCTAGCCACTCTGTCCCCAACCTGTAGCGCTGCATGGGGTTGTTGTGGCCAAAGTGCAGGACCGGGCACTTGGCCTTGTTGAACTTCATTCCATTGGAGTCAGCCCATCTCTCCAGTCTATCTAGATCCCTCTGCAGAACCCTCCTGCCTTCCGGCATGTCGACACTCCCTCCCAACTTGGTGTCATCTGCAAATTTGCTGATGATGGACTCAATCCCCTCATCTAAATCATCGATAAAGATGTTAAAAAGGACTGGGCCCAGCACTGACCCCTGGGGAACACCACTGGTGACCGACCGCCAACTGGATGCAGCTCCGTTCACCAGCACTCTCTGGGCCCGACCCTCGAACCAGTTCCTGACCCAGCACAGAGTGCCCCTGTCCAAGCCGTGGGCTACCAACTTTTCCAGGAGTATGCTATGGGAGACAGTGTCAAAGGCTTTGCTGAAGTCCAGATAGACCACATCCACAGCCTTTCCCTCATCCACCAGGTGGGTCACCTGATCGTAAAAGGAGATCAGGTTGGTCAAACAGGACCTGCCCTTCCTAAACCCATGTTGATTGGGTCTGATCCCTTGTCCATCCTGTAGCTGCTGTGTGATTTCACACAGGATAATCTGTTCCATAACTCTGCCAGGCACTGAGGTCAGGCTGACAGGCCTGTAGTTACCAGGGTCAACCTTGCAGCCTTTTTTATGGATTGGGGTGATATTTACCAACTTCCAGTCATATGGGACCTCCCCAGTGAGCCAGGATTGTTGGAAGATGATGGAGAGCAACTTGGCAAGCTCTTCTGCCAGCTCCCTCATTACCCTAGGATGGATCCCGTCTGGTCCCATAGACTTGTGAGGATCCAGATGACTCAGTAAGTCACTGTCACTAACTATTTCCTCCTGGAATACAAGGGGACTATTTGGTTTCCTATCTCTGTCTACCAGCTCCAGAGGCCAGTTGCCTTGAGGTCCACCTGTCCTACTGGTAAAAACTGAGGGAAAGTAGGTGTTAAGTACCTCAACCTTCTCCTCATCTCTATTAACTATGTTTCCCTCCAAGTCCCTCAAAGAATGGAGGTTTTCTTTGCCCCTCCTTTTGTTATTAATGTATTTATAGAAGGACCTTTTGTTATCCCTAACAGAAGTGGCTAATTTAACTTCAAATTGTGCTTTTGTATTCCTGATTTTCTTTCTGCATGATCTAGCTGTCTTCCTGAATTCTTCGTAAGTAGCCAACCCTTTCTTCCACAGTCGGTAAACTCTCTTTTTATCCCTGATTTCCTTCAGAATCTCCCTGTTTAACCAAACTGGTTGTCTTCCCCGCCGGCTTGCCTTTCGGCACACCGGTACGGCCTGTTCCTGTGCACTCAAAACTTCCTGCTTGAAGCACATCCATCCCTCCTGGACCCCCTTGTTTTCAAGGGTTGTTTCCCAGGGTATGCTCTGGACTAGACTTCTGAATAGGTCAAAATCTGCCCTCCGGAAGTCCAGCGTAGAGGTTTTATTGTTGTTTCTCCTTGAATCTCTGAGTATTGAAAATTCTATTATTTCATGGTCACTATTTCCCAGGTGACCTTCAACCACTACATCTCCTATCAACCCCTCTCTGTTTGTAAACAGCAGGTCTAACAGGACCTTACCCCTGGTAGGTTCATTTACCAGTTGATGAAGGAAATTGTCCTCTATACACTCCAGGAAATTCCTAGACTGCCTCTTCTCTGCAGTATTGAGCTCCCAGCAGATATCCCAGCAGATATCCCAGCAGAAGACAGGCTCTAGTTCACATGTGCCAAACAGATGTATACTTCGTGTTTGCAGCAGATCTGCCTTTTGAGCTGTTCAAGGTGTATATCACTATCCAAAGACTGTGCCTGTTTGGGAGAAGGATTTACCAGAAAGACTGACAGTCTACTTCTATCCATTTAAAATCTTATTCTACTTTTAGTTTCCACACATCATTGTTTTCCAGCAGAATATAAGACATGTAGAAGGCTCTACCACCCAGTAAGATGAGTGTTGGTGTCATATTTAATAAAAAAGTCATTTAGCAATTGCAATGAGAAAAATGGGGGGAAAAAAGAGATGTGTAAGAAGAAATCTATTTTGGAACAGATAACATTAACTTTAGAATCTTGAAAATGAAAATAATTTCCCAAAGGAAATGTCCTGTTAGAAACTTAAGAACTGGCCTGCAACACTTGTCTGCTTTTCCTTGCATAGCTAATAACATCGCGTAGCACAATATCGTGCCAGGACTAACTTACAAAAGAAAAACTATGTGTGGGATTTTTAGACATACCACAACAACTCTATCAAGTGACACATGCATCTGTGTAAGTTGCAGAAGTATTTGAGCAGTTTATTATTCATGTACTTCTTAAATTCAGTGTGTTCTGGGTTCAAAATAATATTGGGAGCTTTTTTTCAATTAAAAGTTTTAAATGTAACAGTTGTTGGCTATGGAAATCATACCCAACGTGACTCCTGTAGTCTTAAGTGGGAGCTGGAACCACTCTTGGAGGGCTGGTTTATAATTTTTAATTGTATTTGGGTGTAGGACTGTAGTGTTCTTGGGTGTATTGCATGGACTCCATTATCTACAGCTTTGTATAATAACTAGAAAGGACAGTAGAGTTTACTGATGCTTGTCTGGTAATATCACTTCTGTGTTATAATGGAAGGGGTTTTTGTGATGTATGAAACTTGTGGGTTTTTTTTATATAATCAAGTATAGTGTAGATGAGTGTTGTAATGCCTCTTCTCATGTGTAAATAGTTGTGTATGTGCACAAGATGCTACTTATGATTTTTATTGCAGTGTTCAATCTTAGTTTTTTAGTTCACTATTAAAAGCATCAAGCTTTTGCTTTACCTTTGTTCTTTCAATTTAGTTATCAGATATGCAAGCATGTGCAGATAGTTCATACTTAGATATTGCACATAATCACATTATCCAACATCTATGCTCTGTTGTATTATGTAAATAATAAAAATCATGTACAGAAGGAAATGCTTTTTGTGGTAGTTCATTGGTTTATTGCTGTAACTTACAAGTGGCCCTGTGGAGGTTGGGGTACAAAGCTAGTACTAGGTTTGTATAGATTTTTTTTTTTAAACCTTTCTAACCTCCTCCTATTTCTTATTTTGACATACCGACTTTTTTAAGATGACTTGTTGAGAAAAGCGAAGCATGAACAACTGGAATACTGGTAACTACTTGATGACCAGAAAAAGATGTCAGCAAACAACAATGTGCTTAAAAGGGAACGAAGGAAATATTAACAGTGAACTTTAAATGTTTGTGTTCTTTCATGGGTATTGGGTTGTTTTTTTCTTCTTTTAGTTACAGAAGTTATTTCCAGTTGATCTGTTCTAATACAGTCAGTATATTGACTACATTGTTTTGTTAAAATCTTCCTCAGAAGGCCTGGGAAGAGTTGTCAGGGTCTGTATCCAAATATGAATTTCACATATGCCAGACGTACCTTTCCCAAGGAGAAACAAAAGTACACAACACATACTGACTTGAAAGAAGCTATCTTCACTGCTGACTAATACATAATAATAGTTAATATCAGAAATGTATAATGTGCATCCCATCAGTCAACTAGTACTTTCACTCAAGAGATAAGTTATTACTGCTGCCACTATATATGCTTCTGATAAGGGAACAAGGGCATGTTCTAGGCCTTCATGTGCCAGGATGAATTTTATATTTTTATTTGTGGAACTGTTTTATAGCATCAAAATTATAATTTTTCCACCTTTTTGTATTAAAGTAAAATCAATGCAATTGCATCATAAAAAGCTTGTTCAGTTTGCAGGTGGGTTTTTTTGTTTGTTTATTTGATACTAGTACTTAATGATTCTGATGGTCTCCCTCGCATTCATTTACTTTTTTAATCTGGACAAAGGCTTGTTTAATTTTTGGGCTGGAAGTCAACTTAAAGAAGACTGAAGTTCTCTATCAACCAGCACCTCAGGAATTCTTCCATCATCCCCATATCACCATTGGCGAATCAGAGCTCAAATCAGTCCAGCAGTTTAATTACCTAGGTAACCTCATCTCCTCGGATGGTAAGATTGACGGGGAGATAGACAACAGGTTAGCAAAGGCATATAGTGCCTTTGGAAAGCTTCATAAAAGAGTTTGGTGAAATAAACACTTGAAGAAAAGTACCAAGATCAGTGTTTACAGAGCCATTGTGCTGTCTACTCTTTTATATGGATCCAAATCATGGGTCATCTACCACCACCACCTGCGACTCTTAGAACGCTTCCATCAACGCTGACTCCGTACAATCCTAAACATCCACTGGTCAGATTATGTGACTAATACGTCTGTTCTAGAACAAGCAACAGTCACAAGTATCGAGGCCATGTTGCTGAGAACACAGCTGCGCTGGGCAGGACATGTCTCAAGGATGAAGGACCACCGCCTCCCTAAGATCGTACTTTATGGTGAACTTGCCACTGACTGCCGCAAGAGAGGAACCCCGAAGAGAAGATACAAGGACTCCCTGAAACAACATCTCAACCTCACCCATATTGATCATCATAACTGGTCTACTCTGACCTCCAATCGGGAGGTCTGGAGACACACCATCTATAACACTGCTGCTGCTTTTGAGAAAGCACACAGGATCACTCTTGAGGAGAAAAGACAATGCAGAAAGAATTGTGTCTTGCAGAATATACCACATAAGGAGTCTTTCTGCTGTCTTTTTGCAACCGGACGTGCCTATCTCGTATTGACCTTTTTAACCACCAGCGTGGTTGTAACAAATGTGGGTAGAGCCCTCCCCAAATCTTCGTTTGCGAAGCCTAGCTGTGATGATGATGATGATGATGATGATGATGATGTTGACTAGTACTTAATGATTCTGATGGTCTCCCTCGCATTCATTTAATTTTTTAATCTGGACAAAGACTTGTTTAATTTAACTCAGTAGATCTGAGGAGGAAAGTATGGAATGAGAAATCTCTCATTGTTCAATAAAATCATTAACTGTATCATGTAAATTCTTGACAGGTGGGATGTGAACCTGTATTCAAAACTAAGCTTTTGTCATAGGTTTACTTGTTCTAAAAAAACCAAGGGTGAATTCTTTTTTTTCTTTCCCCTGCATCATTGTAAAAGAGAGATGTTGAATGGAAGTGGGTGGTTTGCCTTGGGTGATTGACCCACACAGAAGAACTAACCAGCAGATCCACATTCCAAGCTGATGGCCCTCCGAAGACTGTGGGGAGGGGTGATGAGTTTTTGTCCTCTCCTCAGAAATGGGAGGCACTTCACTTTTGTCCTAACTCAGGCAAGGTGTGTGTTGGAGGGGTCTGAGGTTCACTTTGTTTTTGACCTGGTCACCTGGGTGCTTCTGGCCCCGGTTTGCCTCCGCTTTCCTGCACCCTGTTCTGTCCCCAGCCCAGACCTGCTCGGACTTCATCGTAGAGGCTTGACCCACCTGCAGAGGAACCTTTTGGGGAAGAGGTTGCCTTTTCTCTCCTCCGCTCCTGTGTTGGCAGCAGCTTGTGCCCATCAACAAAAGGGGGGAATTCCTGGCCACAGTCAGCTGCAGACAGCGTGAATCTAGTGGGAAGAACCCCCTTTTTCCCCTTTTCCCCTTCCCCTTCTCGGTGGTGGTGGGGAAGATCTCCATTTTCGACTTCTCCCGCGTACCAGGGCCCACAGACTGCCAGAGCCCAACAGCGCCCCCTGCCGGCCACCACAGAACAACTGCAGGCTCTACTCCTCCAGAGATCCAACAGCACTCCCTGCTGATCATGGTTAGAATTGCACCAAAAAGCAAAAAGTACTGAACTGTTCCCTTTTTGAAGGGGATTTTTGGGTACAGGATTATTGTTTAGTTGTTTTGATGTTTTTTTGTTGTTCTGCCAATACACATATATCCTTTAATAAAGGACTGTTTTCTTTCTCCATACTTCCTTAATTGGAACCTCTTAATTTCGAATTTACAATTGCTTAGAGGGAGGAGTTTGGTCTTCCTCATAACTCATTCTCCTTAGCAAAACACTTCAGTCTCATTAAACTGAGACAGCTTTATTCTGTTGTTGCCTAGAAATCGGGAGCCAAAAAAAAGACTCACCAGGCAAATTTAGTAGAGATAATAGAACAGGTCTTTAACGAAGGCCCTCTGGCCACAGGAGTACAAACAAGGCACATGCCCCCGTGTCCAGGGATTCCACAATTTATGGTCCGATCCAAGAACCACCCACCCCCAGATATGCCCCCCGGGCACGTGTCATAGGTTTGAAAAGAGATGTTGGAATTTTTTCCCAATGCTCCCCCCCCAATCTGTTTCTTCCAGTATGGGGGGGGGATGACGCAAAACCACATGCGCTGGACAGAGTGGGAGCAGGGGGAGGGGGAGTGCTTTCAGGAAACACGATTGCCGCAGGGACAGATGGGGGAGTTGGGGAGTCTTTTTTTTCGGGGGCTTTTGGGTTTGGTCCACGGACCGGACAGAGTGGAGAGCCCAGTTTCAACTGCCTCCTTTTCTTTTCCTGAGAGGAAGTTTTTTTTCCCCTCACGGGACACCTCACAGAGGACGACTGAGAGAGAGAGACCAACCCATCTCAGAGCGAGGTATTCGATTTTTGGGACTACCTGTGGGAGAAAGGACTCCTTTATTGTTGACTGTGATGCCATCGGCTGCTGACTGCTGCGGGCGCACGTGGCTACAAGCAGCTGTTGAACTGCCGGGACAGTCCTACCTTCCCCCCTCCTTCCCCCCCCCCCCCCGGGATGCCACGGGTTTCTTCCCCCCACCTGGAGAATTGGGACTTTTTTTGTTTCTTCTGAAAGTTTTTGATTGTACCCTTTGTGGTTTATTCAGATTTTGTTACTAAAAAACTGGGTTTTTCTTCCTTTTCCACACTTTCACCTGAAGTTTCTTAATTTCTACATTGTAATCTTGTTAAACTAAGAGAACATGCCTCCCCAGAAATTGAGTCGGGGGTCCCAAGACCCCTTTCTTCCTCATCTTCCTCTTCTTCACCGCACGTACTGTCTTTGGAGCTTCTCCAAGGTTCCGGGCTTGAAGGTTGCTTTGACTATGATGGTATCTTGTGGTTCAGGCCTGGAGTGCAAATGTTCTTAAACAGAAGGTGTTTACTACAGTTCTACCTTAAAAAGGAGCCTAAACAAGCCTATAGAATTTGGAAGATTCTATATGAAATGGGAGAATAAGGTTTGGTCAGTGTTAACTAATATTCTAAAGTGTGAGAGACTATACAACTACATTAAAATCTACAAAAAGCTAAAAATCCTAAAAATTCAAAGGCATCATAAGGTCTATAATCATTCAAGAGCACTAATTCCATTGAGGCTTATTAAACTTTCAAAGAGGGGAAAGGTTGGTAAATAAGAGTGGGTATTGACAAAGTGTGATAAATGGATCTTTATATTTTGGTGCAAACAGTGTGGTAAATATCCCTTGGCAAAAAGAATATGAATATTGGTGCAGAACACTTTGGATTTTGGTTGTTTGATCCTTAAATCTAAATTGACAAATGGTTATGACAAGGTAACCCACCTAGTTGATCAAAGGAAACCAGTTGATGTAATCTTTATGGATTTTAGCAAAACTTTCGATAATGTCTCTCACAGGATCCTTCTGGACAAACTGTCCAGCACACAGCTGGATAAACATGTCATGTGATGGATGAGCAACTGGCTCATGGGCCAAGTACAGAGGGTAATAGTGAATGGGGTGACATCAGACTGGCAACCTGTCACTAGTGGGGTTCTGCAGGGCTCCATCTTAGACCCAGTGTTCTTCAACACCTTCATAAATTACCTGGATGCAGAACTCGAAGGGATACTAAGTAAGTTTGCCAATGATACTAAACTGGGAGGAGCTGTTGACTCCCTCGAGGGCAGAGAGGCCCTGCAGAAAGACCTCGACAAATGAGCAGGCTGGGCAATCACCAACCATATGAAGTTTAACAAGGGCAAGTGCTGGATTCTGCACCTGGGATGGGGCAACTCTGGATATACGTACAGACCGCTGAATGAGAGGATGGAGAACAGTGCCGCAGAAAGGGACCTGTGGGTCCTGGATGATGGCAAGTTGAATATGAATCTGCAGTGTGCCCTGGCAGCCAAGGAGGGCCAAATTTGTCCTGGGGTGCATCAGGCACAGCATCACCAACTAGTCAAGGGAGGTGACTGTCCTGCTCTGCTCTGTGCTGGTGCAACCTCACCTCGAGTACTGTGTGCAGTTTTGGGCACCACAATATAGAAAAGATACAAAGCTATTAGAGAGTGTCCAAAGGAGAGTCATGAGGATGGTGAAGAGTCTGGAGGGGAAGCCATACAAGGAATGACTGAGGTCACTTGGCTTGTTCAACCTGGAGGAGACTGAGGGGAGACCTCATAGTGGTCTATAGCTTCCTCATGAGGGGAAGCAAAGGGGCAGACACCCATCTCTTCTCTGTGGTGATCAGTGACAGGACCTGAGGGAATGGCATGAAGCTGTGTCAGGGAGGTTTAGGTTAGATATCAGGAAAAGGTTCTTCACCCAGAGAGTAATTGGGCACTGGAACAGACTCCCCAGGGAAGTGGTCACAGAACCAAGCCTGCCAGAGTTCAAGAAGCATTTGGACACTTAACATTATACTAGTCCTTATTAAACATTTGGCTGTTAAAATTATATGTGTTTAACTTGTACATAAGTATGATGTTATAGGAAGAATCTGCCTGTGTTCCTGACAAGTTTACCAAATGAGGAGAACTTTTTAGTTAGGGTATGAGAAAGAACATATAAACAAATGAGTAAACAAAAGTAGCTAGGTGACTAAGAACTACTTATCCTTGTCTCTTAAATCTCTAACTAGGATTATGGCAGCACAATAGTGGGTTCCATAGGATTCTGTGCAAACTTAAACCTGAAATTTGGAGAAAGAACAACAAGCTTCATGTGGTGTTTTTAACCAGTTGCTGTAAGGTTAATGAACTGTCAGATGATTAGGTTGGTTGTGGTGTATAATGATGTAATGAAATTCAGAAGTCCTGACTACATTCCAAGACCTTGCTGGTATTTGACCCTTGGAAAATGTGTTTTTGATAAACATATATTCTAAACCTAAATATTGAAGCTTCACAGGCAATTTATTTCAGCTCTAATTTTTTTTTAATTCACAATGATTCAGAAGCAGGTTTGTCACTTCAGACTGATATACAAAGCATATTTTACTCTGTAGGATAATAGATGAGCTTCCTTCTTGATTGTTATTGATTATCCCCTTCTTGAATATATAAATAATTGGCTCACTTAATAAATGCCATGAGGTTTTCAATGTGTGGTATAGTTAGTGTACTTATATTCATAAATCAGACAAAAGAGAATGAAGATAGAGTTTCAGTATAAAGTATGTGTGGCAAATACATGGCAAACTTGTGCTTGTAAAGTTTTCTCTTTGGTTTCATTATTTCCTTTTGCATTAAGTTAATGTAACTTTTTTTATATGCTTTGCTGTACAGGAAATGCAAAGGAATAGATTTAAACTTCAGGCATTGTCTTTAGCTTTTTTTGTTTGAATTCAGACCTAAAAGCAGTGGAGGTCTAAAAAACAAAACTAACACAATTCCAGTATGGGGTATAACTGGAATCTTTTATTGAACATGAGAACACATTTTAAGGACCTCGGGGGCTGGACATGTTAATGAGGGGGACAAGCTATGTTAATTAGGGAGTTACACAAGTTTTTACTGCAGTTTCCAAATAGTTAATTTTTCTTCAAGCAGGATTACATGGGGGAAGGAAGGATTACAGGGGTTCAGACATGGTCTTAACAATCATCTCAAAAAGTCCTTTTTTTAATTCTGCTGGTGCCAGCTAAATCCCAGGGTTGTACATCAATGAGTCTTAGGACAAGGGTCCAGCTTCTTTAGATTACGAGATGTTTGTCAGTCCTTGTTTTCCAAGGTTTATGATTCAAATTGACCAAGCTTCTTTTTGCTGAGAGCTGGGTTTGTGCTGCTACCAAAAACTACATCTGCTTTTTATTTTTCTTCTTTCCATAATGGAAAAAAACCATGACAAAGTAGATGGAAAATTTTCCATGGCATGCTGTTACTTCTTACAGCTGGACAAATGGCAGGTGTGGGGTCTTGTATTGCTGAAGAAGGCCCTGTAAGAATATTGGGAAGGTGGAAGTTTGCTCCATGAATGAATAACTTAGGATAAGTATTTCAGCAAGGTGTGTCTCTCTTCCTCACCATAGATGCCTCAATAAAAGGGTTAATTTTGATGTATTTACAGATATGAAATGGCTTTTTCAAGTGTGTTTTATGTATGGAACAGGATCTCCCCAACAGCAGAAATATCCTCAGAGAAGGTACCATTTTACAGTAGTACCTCTACATAAAACACAAGCAGTAGAGCTATGTAGGATAGAACTTTCTCCCTTAAAGCATGATGAAGTTGGTCTACTGTTTGGGGTTTTGTTGTTTAGTCCTTTAGAAAAAAGGACTGTGGTGAGTTACCCAGCATAAGATAATACTGTGCCCAGAACACAGAGACCAATTAGCAGCAAGGGATAAATATGCAGTAACCTCAATTTTGAAAATGTTGGGGACCCTCAAAGCCCCTAATGACCATGTAAAGGGGGACATGTAGGAGGTGTGTGTTTCACTCCAGATTATAAACCATAAGCTGCCCAGAGCGGTTGCATTTTATTTAAGACTTTTTAAAAGCCTTTTGGTTTCTTATAACCTCGAATTTGTGTCCGGAGAAAGAGTCACACACTCTTCTCTAAGAGAAATTCTTTTAATTTAGTGAGAAAAAATAAAATATTTTGGCAAAAGGTTTTACAACCAAGAAAAAATATTTTACTAAAACAGCACAAAAACTCATTCCATGGAAAAAAACCCACCCATCACAAACAATCAATACACCAGTTTTAGTAAAACACAATTCATTGGTTTTAAGTTACTCACAAGAGAAGGAAAAGAGTAAAAGAAGAAAACAGATTAAAAGAGCCGGTTAACTCAGTTGGTTAGTGCTTGGTGCTGATAACACCAAGGTCACAGGTTCGATGCCAATAAGAATGTGTGTATCAGTTTGACCTGGTTCTCCCGCCAAGTCCAGGCTGTCTCCTCCCCCCTCCCACTCTCCCCAAGCGAGGGAAAAAACCAAATCACAGGAAAAAAAAACAAAAGAAGCTCGAACAAAAGGGTTTTCTTGCCTTCGATGTGTAAATGACGGAGATCGTGAGCAAGATCGAGACCAGGATCGAGGTCGAGGTCGAGGTCGTCTTCGTTGATTGCGCCATGATCGTTCCATTGACCTTTCTCTGTAATCTCTATACCTTCTGTTATCTCTGTCTCTAGGATCATCCTCATATCTGGAGTATTCATAATCTCTCTCCATTCTTTCCCTATCGTAGGTGGGTCAGTATAGGGGATCGGAGGAGTCTTCCAGATTTTCCTCTATGCTCCTTATCCAAGAACACATGGTGTCCATGCTTGGTTCATCTATCTTTGGATGATATGCAGTTATCAAGCAGTAGGTATATGATTTAGGGGCACCTTTAATTACCTTTTTCTACATGGACTGCGTGCAGGGAACACTCTCGGGAACTTGGATGTCATAATAGAATGGATCAGAATAGATGATCTCCAGCATGACCAATTCCCGTAGGTATTGGATGCCTTTTTCGGCAGTGTTCCACTTTCTTGGAGAACTCGTCAGAGACTCCTTGAATGGGTATCTCGCCCTCACAGGTGTGGAGGATTCGGAGCCAAAGACTGGAAGCCATTCTCTCTTTTCCCATTTCTTGTTCTATCACAGTCTCGGGCAATGGATCCCAATTGTTGTGCTTCATGACCTTCAGTCATGTGACTATTAGCCCCAACCAGGTGAGGATTTGTTCACCAGGCAAGCGAATGTAATCTCTTAGTAAATCTCGAAGCTCTCTTGTGGTCAGTGATTGTGTAATTTCGCTTTCTTGCATTATTTCCTGTCCATCTCTCCCATGTAGAATCTTTTCCACTTCCCTCTTTACTCTTCCGCTCTTACGTGGAACCGCTCGCGCCTCCTCTCTGTATCTCTCACGTGGAGGTGGGGACTGGGCATGCCGTGGGGATGAGCTTCTACGTCGTTCACGCTGTGGAGACGGACTTCTATGTCGTTCACGCCATGGGGATGGACTTCTACATTGTTCACCATACCCAACGGGTGAAGGTAGCGAATAGTCTTTTGGGTGCCGAGATAAGGGCCTCACCCAATCATCCACGCCTCTAAGAGAAGGTTGAGTCTGGAGGGGTAGGGATAATTCTCCCTCAGGTTGAGGGGAATGTTTGACCCTGTGCTGGTTTAAAAGTTAATCAGTAGGGGAAACCAACCCAACTCAAAAGAGAGATTACAAGTCAGAATAACAATTTAATAAAATAATACAATAAGTACGACCACACAGACAAGCAACCGGTCCTAACCCACAAAGCCCAAATGTACAACCCAGCACCCCGGGGCACAAACAAAGTGGTGCTCCCTGGGCCCCCCCAGAGTCCAAAGTAAAGGGAGAGGGGAAAAACCTGCCGGTGGGAGAGCTGCTGCAGTCCAGCCAAAAGTGGTGATTGCAGTCCAATCGAGGGTGGTGGTCTCAGTCCGGTTGAGAGCAGTGAGCTGCAGTCTGGCTGAGAGTGGTGAGCTGCAGTCCTCCCCTGGATCCCACGAGTGGTGGTAAGGTTCTGAAACTCCAGGTTTATATATTCTCCAGCTCAGGCAGGAATGCTCAGTCCCTCCCCCACAGCGGGGAATTCCATAAAAGGATACTCAGTCCTTCCCTCAGAGTGGGGAATTCCATAAAAGGGCATGAGGACAGGAACATCCCCCCACCTTGCAGACCTCTACTGACAACAGTTTTCTGGGAAATGGCATGGAAGGCTATAGAATACACAGGTTTGGGCTACACCCATCCAGTGATGAATCGGTCCCAGTTGTTCTAACTAGGACAGGCCCCTTCTTTGCATCTTTCGAAACACTGAATGTATAGTCAGGATATAAATCATCGAGTGACAATATACCATGGGTCATTTGTACTGTTGCCTTTTTTTCTCTTGATACTGCTCTACTTTCCTTTGGAGGTACCCTTAGTTCTTTTGAGTGGTCCCCTTCTCCTGCAACCGTTTCTTCCTCTCTGGCAGCTGTTTCTTCTCTTGCAGTTGCTCCTTCCTCTGTCACAGCTGCTTCTTCCTCTCTCGCAGTCGCTCCTTCATCCGTTGTTGCCTCTCCTTCATCCATTGCTGCCGCTCCTTCATCTGCTACTTCCTGCGTGGACAGGATAGGTCCTTCTGCTCCTTCTTCTTCTTCTCCTCTTTCTTCTTCTTCTTCTGTGCGTTCCAGTCGCGGAGCTGGGTCTGTAAGTTCCACAATCTCCCTTACCCATGTCTTCTTCTTCTTTATAGGGGCAACAATGACTTTCTGGTTTTTAGCTTGAGTCCCAGTTCTAGTGGACTTAGTAGAAATGGCATTGACTTTGTGTTTGGACCCCGACTTCTGTGGACCTAATAGGGACATCACTGGTTTCAGGTGGCGTGGTTTGTGTTTCTGTCTCGACCTTAACTTTCTGAGAGTGATCTATGGCTGCTCGATAAGCACTAGCCAAACCCCAGTACAAAGTAAAGAATTGCATGTTTGGGTCTTCATATGAAAGACACCCCTCCCTTAAACAACGTGTCATCTCATCAGGGTCGAACACTTGTTCTGGCGTAAAGTCTCAAGTAATGGGAGGTGTCACACATCCTACCAGTTTACCAAAATCCACCCATGCTCCTTGCCATCCAAAGACTGGCCTTTCCAAGCCCCTTCCCAAAGCTCTAGCGATCCCTTTCGAGGTTCAGCCTTTCTTACAACAAGGGGACCAATGCAGCACCACCTTTCCAATTTTAAGTAATATTTTCACTGCCTTCACCACTAGTATCGTTGCCGCTAAACAATTTAGGTATGGGTTAGAACTGATCTTAGGAGTCTTTGCTATCAAACCTTGAATGCCACCATTAAGGAAACTGGCTTGTAGACCGTGGATGTTGAAATTAAGGAAAGGAAGCAATTCATTCCATCCATCCTCTAGGTCTGGACGTCTTCCTATAGGGTAGCCTAAAACAGGTATAAAGATGGCTAAAATCACAAGAAAAATTAATGAAATGGTCATTGTTATTGGTTTCCTTTCTCCTTGTTTCTAAAACAAACCCTTGTTTATATAAACAAAGCTTTCTTGGGTAGTTGTTTTGTAAGCAAAGACTGTGCTTGGCAGTCTTCCCAGACCCTGGCAGTGTTCCCGGACTTGTTCCCAAAACAGTAGATTTGTTTACAAAATAACACCGAGCTTGGCTGTCTTCCCAGACAATATTTTCAAAACAGGCCAGACTTAACCAAAATATCCCAGATGAACCCCCAAAAAGAATGTGTGTATCAGTTTGACCTGGCTCTCCCACCAAGTCCAGTCTGTCTCCTCCCCCCTCCCACTCTCCCCAAGCGAGGGAAAAAAACGAATCACAGGAAAAAAAAAAGAAGCTCGAACAAATGGAATTCTATCAAATATATATATATTACATATATTTACAATTTGAATATATTGTACACACGATAGGGAGCTCCTGAGGGGGGAAAAGGGAAAAGGGAAGGGGAAACAGGGATAAAAGAACTAAAAACAAATATCCTCCAAATATACCTGTTAATAGAGAACTAGCGGATAAGTATAAAACCAAATTAAATACTTCCCTGAATGGGACAGCAGAACTGTGCGAGGCAGCAGCCAACTCCCCCACGCCTCCTGGAGAGACCGGAGATAACAGCAGATCTGAGTAGCAGGCCCTGGCCTATACAAACAAAGCCCGTCTACGGAGAGACCTGTCGCCTTCAGCCACCGGAAGAGAGAAGAGAGTGAAGGCCTCTTATCTGTTCCTTTTATATGTTGGGTTATGGAAAGGGATGATATGGAATACTTCCTTAGATTTCTGACCCCGTTGCTAAGGAAGGTCTAAAAAAATCCAAAAAACCAACCCACTACAGAAAGAGACAAGAAAGAGAGGAGAGAGAGGAAAGGAAAAAATGGTTACCAACAAGATTGAATGATTCATGTGGTGCAAACAGCAGGAGAAAAGGGAGAACCAGTACTCACATGGAGTCTCATGTATTTATACAGTTTGGTTTTCCCTCCCAGGCAGGATATCCAGTCAGTGCCTTTCAGGCCAGAGTGAGGTGTGCTGTAGCCAGTCACAGGCTCCAGGGGTGTGGTGTGGGCGAGCTACCAGGCAGGTCTGCCTTGACTAACAGCCTGGCTGCATGGCCTTCAGCTCTGCCATGTGCTTTGCATGGGCTCAACCATGTTGGCTACAGGCCTTCCAGCTCTGCCATGTGCTCTCAAGGACCTGGACCTCTTAGTTGCAAGCTATGTGCTCTCAGCAGGCTTTATGTGATAAGGCAGACCTTACCATGTACCTGCAGGTCTAGGTCCAGTCCTTACACACACACACACAAACACACAGTGAGTTGGTTCTGACCCATATCAATAATTCAGTGAGATTCGGATCCAGTAACCCAGCATATCTCAGCCAACAGAGAAATGGGGAGGGACCTGCGTTTCAGGCAGAAGGGATAAAAGAGGCTGTGACCTCCATTAAGTTGAGAGACCTCATTGGGGATTGCCCAATGAACTCTCCCTTTTATTCAAATAAAAATTTTAGTTAGCTCCTCTGTCTCTTGGCTATTTTTGAGGCTCTTAATATCAGAATTACTTTTCAGAATTAATGGGGGCTCATTGCGGGATTGACTCCACCCTCTGAGGGCAGTAGTTGGTGAATGAAGCTGAAGGTGCCACACCAACAGTTTTGGTGATCACCTCCTTTCATTAGTGGTCAAAATCGGACAACTGATTGAGTTTCCAAGACCATCCAGAGACAGATGAGAGGGGAAGAATAGGGTGAAGGAACATTCGTTTTGATTTGGAAAGGAGTCCACAGGGAAAGGACTGAGACTTCTCATCAGTGAGTAATAATGGGAGCTGGGGGAAGTAAAAGGAGGGCAAAAAACCAAGTAAGGGATCTGGTAAAAAGGGTGACGACCCTTGTATACCCCCTGAAAGTCCCTTGGGTAAAATGCTGGAATTTTGGGGCAGTATAAATCCACCAAAAGGTGTGACTAAGGATTTAATGGTAACATATTGCTATTTTTGCTAGTCAAAGTACTCACTACCTTGTGGGTTTAGGTGGTTGCATTTTGGGTCTCATGAAGAGAATCTTATTCGGACCCTGTGTGTCTTTTTGAATGAGAGTGGCAAGGAAGTAACTGAGAGGAGTTGAGGCGATATGTGATTAAGGCAGACTTCTATGAAATTATATACTATGAGGGAAAAAGAAAATTCGGGAGAAGGTGAGAGAGAGAGGGAAAAAGATTTAAAGTGGGATGCGTTGCAGGTGTTGCTTCCACCTTATCTAGGAGACAGACAATCAGAACCACAAAATAGTTCACAGGAAGGGGAACAGAGGGGGGGTCGGTTTCCTGCTGAAGAGGAATGCTTGTGAACTGTGTGTGTGGGGGTCAGTTTCCCCTCAGAGAGAAGGGTTTGCTGATGCTGCAGGAGGGGGAAGGGGGAATAAATTCAATCCTGTCTCCCTCAAGGACAAGTGCAGGAACACAGTATGCTACTAGAGAAAGAGTTTTGCAAATGCCACTGAGGCAGGTCCTGTTAGGGGGCCAAGGATATAAGAGGATTGAAGAAAGAGATTGATCCTCCATCTTATTTAGAGGATCCCATAGGAGTAGGGGAGAGAACAGATGAATATTTAGGGAACGCAGATCACACTTGGAAAGATTGGGATTTCTAGCTAGGAATTCTTTTTGGATTACAGGAAAAGCAAATGATATTACAAACAAGAGAAAGATGAGAGCCCCACCCAGTGGTTAGAAAGGCTTAGGGACGCCTTGAGAAAGCAGAGGGGGTTAGACCCCAACAACCCTGCATTTAAAATTTTATTGAAGGTACAATTTGTCACTCAGTCATGGCCTGATATAAGACGAAGGGTTCAAAAGGAGGAAGAATAGCAGAATAAATCGTTAGAAGATCTAATAAGAAAAGCACAACAAGTTTATGTAAAAAGGGACAAGGACAAAGCAAGAACAAAGGCTAAGGTAATGGCCCAGATCCTTCAACCTAAACGAGGGGGGATGAGAGGACAAAGGGGAGCAAGAGGGAGAGACTGGACCCCCAGATCCTTTCATAATACCCCTCCCTCTCCTAACCAAACTCAAGTACAACCTAAGTTAGGGAGGAACCAATGTGTGATCTGTAATAAAGAGGGACATTGGAAAAGAGAATGTCCACAGAATCAGACAGACCCTGAAGAGGAGGAGATCCACCTTTTAATGGAAATGGATTGCTAGGGGTGTAAGGGGCCCACCATCATGGAACCCTTGATAAATTGCCTAGTGGGCCCTGATCGAGAGGAAGTGCAGTTCTTAGTGGATACTGGGGCTTCGAGCTCTACATTGAATTTTATGCCTAAGGAAGTTGGTTATAAAAAGGAATTTTAACTATTCAAGGGGTAAGTGGGAAGGGTGAGAAAGTACATATACTGGAACCTATACTAGTAGACATAGGAAATAAATTTGAAATGCATGATTTTTTGTTAGTTCCAAATTGGGATTGTAATCTGCTGGGGAGGGATTTGATGGCAAAAGTGGGTATGCAAATTAATATTGTAAAGGATAAAATCAAAGCGAATACAATCATTACACTCCACAAGCTATCATCAGGGGCTTATGAAAAAGTAAACTCCAATGTGTGGGCAGTACCTGGGAAATATGGAAAATTAAATATAGAACCAATACAGATTACTTTAAGGCATCCGGGTCAGATTGTATCCAAGAAGCAGTACCCTATTTCAAAGGAAGGAGAAGAAGGGTTAAAAGCTATAATCCAATCTTTATTACAAACTGTCCTGTTAGAACCATGTATGTCTCCTTATAACACCCCAATTTTACCAGTAAGGAAACCAGATGGAACTTACCAAATGGTCCAAGATTTAAGAATAATCAATGAAATAGTTAAGCCTAGACACCCTACAGTTCCTGATTCTCATAGTTTTCTGAATCAAATTCCCTCTTCTCACTGTTATTATTCTGTGTTAGATTTGAAGGATGCATTTTGGAGTTGTCCAATTACTGACAATAGTAAACCATATTTTGCCTTTGAGTGGGAACAAGAAGAAGGAGGGGAAGTAATTAAACAGCAACTTGGACTGTTCTGCCACAAGGATATACTGAATCCCCTGTTTTATTTGGACAAGTTTTACAAAATCTTTTAAATGAATTCTCATTACCTCCGCAAGTAAGGTTATTACAGTATGTAGATTATTTACTTATCTCAGGGGAGGATAGAGAACAAGTAGAAGATGCTACTGTGAAATTACTTAACTTTCTAGTTGAAAAAGGACTAAGAATTTCTGAAAAGAAAGCTCAAATGGTAGAGACAGAAGTTAAGTATTTAGGACATATTATAAAGTGTGGATCACGAAGTATAGATCCAGAAAGGGTTAAAGGAATCTTGGAAATTCCTCTACCAAAAACAAAGAAAGAATTGCATCAATTTCTAGGAATAGTGGAATTTTGTAGGACTTGGATAGAGGATTTTTCAATAATAACCAGACCACTGTATGATTTGTTGACTCAAGAAAATCCAGAAAATCCCTGAAGGGAAAAGAAGTTTTCAGCAACTAAAGAATGAATTAATTCAAGCTCCTTCTGAACAAAGAATTTGAATTATATGTAGATGTTAACCAGGGACATGCATAAGGAGTATTAATACAAGATCATGGTGGCTCTCATAGGCCAGTGACCTATTTCTCTAAATTACTAGACCCAGTAGTTAGGGGATGGCCACATTGCCTTCAAAGTTGTACAACCACAGATCAAATGGTGCTTGAGGCTAGAAAGCTAACAGAGGACATTTAGTAGTTAGAGTCCCACACCAAGTTAAAGCATTATTAACAGAAAAAACCTCTAAATGGATGACTAATGCAAAATTGTTACAGTATGAAACCTGTCTAATGGAGCAAGATGATTCAGAAATCAAAGGTAGGAAAAATTTTAATTCAGCTTCCTGTTTATACAGGGATGAACAAAACCCTGAAAGTGAAATAGTTCATGATTGCATTCAAGTAATAGATCTTAAAACATGAGCTAGAAGTGACCTAACAGATGGTCCACTATCTGGAGGACAGAATGTGTTTATTGATGGAATCTCACGGGTAATAGAAGGGAAACTTATGCTATAATTGAAGGAGAACAGTTAAAAGAGTGTAGTAGATTACTTTCTATCTGGTCAGCACAAACAACTGAACTATTTGTTCTGATACGAACTTGTGAAATATACCAGGGAAAAGTAGTTAATGCTAATATGCCTATGAAGAAGTACATGTGTTTGGGAAATTATGGGAAGAAAGGGGATTATTAACCTGTAGAGGTAAGGCACTAGTACATGAGAATTTGATTAAGAGACTTTTGAAAGCCATGGATTTACCTCAACAAACAGCAGTGGTACATGTTAAAGGACATTGTCATGGGTTTACTTGTTCTAAAAAACCAAATGGGAATTTTTCTTTCCCCTACTGCATATGGGGGAGGGATGTTGAATGGGGAGGACAGTTTTCTGCCTTGGGTGATTACCTACACAAAGGAGTCGGTTGGCAGAACTACATTCCAGCCTGATAACCCTCTCTGGGGCTGGGGGGGTGGGGTGGTGAGGTTTTTTTCCCCTCCTTTCCTTGGAAAGCAGCACTTCACTTTCTGCCTTAACGGAGGCAAGGTGTGTGTTTGTGTTGGAAAAGCTCTGAGGCTGTTTTACTCTCGACCTGGTCATCTGGCGGCTCTCCGGCCTCGGCTTACCTACGCAGTGCTCTGTCTCCAGCCAGAATCTGCTCAGTTTTCACCGGAGAGTTTGTGCTCAATGACCAAAGGGACAAGTCTTGACTACAGCCAGCCGCAGACAACGTGAGTTTACTGGGAAAGAATTAACCCTTCTTTCCCCTTTTCCCCTTCCCCTCCTCAGTGTGGGGGGGGGGAAATTTCCATTGTTGGCTTCTCCTGAGATCCGGGGCCCCCATGTGGCGACCGCCAGAGCCCAACACCAAGCACTGCAGGCTCTGCTCCTCCAGTGATCCAACAGTGCCCCCTGCCAACCAACACTGAGCACTGCAGGCTCTGCTCCTCCAGTGATCCAACAGCACCCCCTGCCAACTGTGATTCGAATCACACTAGAGGACAGGGAAGTATCAAACTGTTTCCTTTTTGAAGGAGACTTTTGGGTACAGAATTATCATTTAGTTGTTTTTGTGTTCTTTTGCTGTTTTTGCCAATATACATATATCCTTTAGCCACCAGCGCACTTGTAGCAAATATGGGTAGAGTCCTTCCCAAATCTTTATTAGCGAAGCCTAGCCATGATGATGATATGTCCTTTAATAAAGGGTTGTTATTTCTTCCTTTTTCCATGATTCCTCGATTGGAACCTCTTAATTTTGGATTTACAATTGCTGAGAGAGAAGAGTTTGGTCTACCTCATAACTCATCCTCCTTAGTAAAACACTTCAGTCTCCTTAAAGTGAGACAGGGATCAAACAGAATATTCTGCAGAAGTGATTGGTAATAGATTAGCAGATGAAGAGACCTGAAAAGTAGAACTTTTGCCTGAGGCATCTAAAATGTTTCCCCTCTTACCAGTAACTCAATTATTGCCAGAAAGAATGTCCTTCTCACCATAAGAATGAGAAACAATTAACAACAGTGGAGCAGAAAATAGAGGGGATAATTCGTTAACAAAACAGGGTAAACAATTGATACCGAAGGCTGTCAGAGACTGAAACGGTTAATGATATATGCATTCTAGGATTGCCAAGGGACTTTTGCAGGCTTCTGCAGGACTTTTGCATTATACCTCTGATGGCCCATCAAAACCCATCCCCCTCTCTGCCAATCTTGAAAGGTGGGAACCAGGCCCCTCACGGAAATCTAGCACAGACCCAGGAGATGTTGGAGGCTCGTGGCATGGGCTGTGACACTAACCATGGATATACTAACTCATAACTTCTTTGAGTGTGGGAGCTTCCCTCCTTCACCCCCAACAGATCAAGGTCACCACTTCAAATGACAGACATGGAAGCTGCAACTACCAAGTTTCATCGCTGGACCCCATGGGCGGTGACCATATATATCTTTCCACTCTAAGTTTTTCTTTCCCTTACTCTCCCTTAACCTTATCCTGTCTTTCCTTTCTCTCCTTTAGCCTTATCCTGTCTTTCCTTTCTCTCCCTTATGCATTTTCCCCCCAGGGGTTATCCCTATGATAGATGATATAGATGACAACCAAAATGCTAACATACCTGTTAAAACAAAATTGTTAAAATAAACCCTACCTATATATGTTTTCAGACACTGATTAGTCAGTGTCTTTTCACTCTAATCCACCCCAAGGGAATTATTGATAAGAACCTGGGTTACCTCCCTCCCCTTTTTCTGGGACTGTTTGTAACAAAGGTGTTGGCCTTACAAATATTAAGAACATGGAGACCAATCAACAACAAGGGTGTAATGGTTTGAGATTCTCCAAAATCTTAATTTCCTAGTCCTAACCCCCTGTCACATCTCAACCTAATATGAGATGGGTTTTCCAGACAAAACACGCCAGACTCAGAATGGGGGAAAGGGAATATATATTACAATGACTGTACAAATAAATATCATAATACATTATACACACGAACACAACTACCTTGTGCTGGTTTAAAAGTTAATCAGTAGGGGAAACCAACCCAACTCAAAAGAGAGATTGCAAGTCAGAATAACAATTTAATAAAATAATACAATAAGTACAACCACACAGACAAGCAACCGACCCTAACCCACAAAGCCCAAATGTACAACCCAGCACCCCAGGGCACAAACAAAGTGTTGCTCCCTGGGTCCCCCCCCCCAGTCCAAAGCAAAGGGAGAGGGGAAAAACCTGCCAGTGGGAGAGTTGCTGCAGTCCGACCAAAAGTGGTGATTGCAGTCCAGCTGAGGGTGGTGGTCTCAGTTTGGCTGAGAGCGGTAAACTGCAGTCCTCCCCGGGAACCCAAGAGTGGTGGAAAGGTTCCAAAACTCCAGGTTTATATATTCTCCAGCTCAGGCAGGAATGCTCAGTCCCTCCCTCAGAGCAGGGAATTCCATAAAAGGATGCTCAGTCCTTCCCTGAAAGTAGGGAATTCCATAAAAGGATGCTCAGTCCTTCCCTCAGAGTGGGGAATTCCATAAAAGGGCATGAGGACAGGAACATCCCCCCACCTCGCAGGTCTCTACAGACAACAGTTTTCTGGGAAATGGCATGGAAGGCTATAGAATACACAGGTTTGGACTACACCCATCCAGTGATGAATCAGTCCCAGTTGTTCTAACTAGGACATTATCCACCCCTTATTCTATGCCATCCATGTCATGCCCAAATTAACCCCCTTAAAAACTATGTCTCCTTAAAACTATATACACTTATATATATATATATACAATGACACATTACAGACCATTCTCACTCAAAATTAGGTCCCCTGGTACTACACAACGTGTCTCCCCATCTTTTTGCATTACCCACCAGGTGGAACCAGGTCCTTGAGCAAAAACAATCCCTCAGATGGTTTTGCCCTTGCTTGAGGTGGGACTAATGCAAACAGTCTTCCCTAACATTCCTCTCATATGCACCACGGGGACTTTATCTCCATCTACAGTATGCAAAGGTTCTGATTGGGCAGGGCCAACTCGATTGATGGAGCCTCGGGTGTTGACCAACCAGGTGGCCTTTGCTAAATGCAGCACCCAGTGTTTGAGAGTCTCCCCACACAGTGCCTTCAGGGTGGTTTTCAGCAGTCCGTTGCACCGGCGCAACTTTTCCAGCCGCTGGCACATGGTAGGGGATATGATACACCCACTCAATGCCGTACTCTTTGGTCCAGGTGTCTACAAGGCCATTATTGAAATGGGTGCCATTATCAGACTCAATTCTCTCCGGGGTACCGTGTCGTCACAGGACTTGTTTTTCAAGGCCCAGGATGGTATTCCGGGCAGTGGCATGAGGCACGGGGTATGTCTCCAACCATCCAGTACTTCTTTCTACCATGGTCAGTACGTAGCACTTGCCTTGGTGGGTTTTGGGGAGCATGATGTAGTCAACTTACCAGACTTCCCCATACCTGTATTTCGACCACAGTCCACCATACCATAGAGGCTTCACCCGCTTGGCCTGCTTGATGGCAGCACATGTCTCACAGTCATGGATGACCTGTGAGACGATGCCCTTGGTTATGTCCACCCCTCGGTCACGAGCCCATCTGTATGTTGCATCTCTCCCCTGGTGACCAGAGGTGTCATGGGCCCATCGAACCAGAAATAATTCTCCTTTGTGCTGCCAATCCAGATCTACCTGAGAGACTTTAATCCTGGCAACTCGGTCAGTCTGTTCGTTGTTACGATGCTCCTCATTAGCCCGTTTCTTGTGTACATGAGCATCTACATGACGGACCTTCACACTCAACTTCTCTATCTGGCCAGCAATGTCCTGCCACATCTCTGCCGCCCAGATGCGTTTCCCTTGGCCCTGCCAGTTGACCTTTTTCCATCGCTCCAGTCATCCCCACAGAGCATTGACCACCATCCATGAGTCAGTGTAGAGACAGAGTCTTGGTCACTTCTCTCGTTCAGCTATATCCAAAGCCAACTGAATGGCTTTAAGCTCTGCAAACTGACTTGACCCACCTTGTCCTTCGGTCACTTCTGCAACTCACCGTGTGGGACTCCATACGGCTGCTGTCCATTTTCAATTTGTCCCTACAATGCGACAGGAGCCATCCGTGAAGAGAGCATATCGCCTTTCATCTGCTGGTAGCTTGTCATATGGTGGGACCTCCTCAACTCGTGTCACCTGCTCCTCTTCTTCTTCAGAGGATAGTCTGAAACTCTCACCTTCGGGTCAGTTGGTGATAATTTCCAGAATCCCAGGGCGATTAGGATTCCCTATGCGGGTTCACTGTGTGATCAGAGCAATCCACTTACTCCATGTGGCATCGGTGGCGTGATGTGTAGAAGGAACTCTTGCCTTGAACATCCAGTCCAGCACTGGTAGTCGGGGTGCCAGGAGGAGCTGCACTTCGGTGCCGATCACTTCTGAGGCAGCTCGAACTCCTTCATAAGCAACCAGGATCTCTTTCTCAGTTGGTGTATAGCTGGCTTCAGATCCTTTGTATCCCCGACTCCAGAATCCCAGTGGTCGTCCTCGGGTCTCCTTAGGCACCTTCTGCCAGAAGCTCCAGGAAGGACCATTCTTCCCGGTTGCAGTGTTGAGCACGTTCTTCAGGTCCTGTCCTGTCCTTATTGGTCCAAGGGCTACCGCATGGGCAATCTCCTGTTTAATTTGTTCAAAGGCTTGTTGTTGTTCAGGGTCCCACTGGAAATCATTTTTCTTCCATGTCACAAGGTAGAGAGGGCTTACAATCTGACTGTACTCGGGGATATGCATCCTCCAAAAGCCCACAGTGCCTAGGAAAACCTGGGTTTCCTTCTTGCTGGTTGGTGGGGACATGACTGCTATTTTGTTAATCACCTCCATTGGAATTAGGCGACGTCCATCTTGCCACTTCACTCCTAGGAACTGAATTTCCTGAGCAGGTCCCTTGACCTTACTCCGTTTAATGGCAAAACCAGTTCTTAGGAGAACCTGGATTATCTTCTCTCCTTTCTCGAAGACTTCCCCCGCTGTGTTCCCCCATACAATGTTGTCGTCAATGTACTGTAGATGTTCTGGAGCCTTGCCCTTTTCCAGTGCAGTCTGGATCAGTCCATGGCAAATGGTGGGACTGTGTTTCCACCCCTGAGGCAGTCAATTCCAGGTGTACTGCACACCTCTCCAAGTGAAAGCAAATTGTGATCTGCACTCGACTGCCAAAGGAATGGAGAAAAAGGCATTGGCAATGTCAATGGTCGATTGATTAGTTGGACGGGGAAGACCTCCAGGCTCTTGGGTGCCAGCCCATAACATGGAGGGTGAATGCTCTTTGCCCCTGCCCCCCGGCACGTGGCCTTGCGACCCCGTAAGGAGTTCACAGACCACCAGGGAGGGACGGACGAAAGAGGAAGGTTATTGTGGGGTAGGGGTTTATAAGGCTTTTAGGAGGGTCAAAGGGGAACCAATGACAAGTTCAGGGGCACGTAGAAAAAAACAGTCAGGTAAGGGGTCAAGAGCCAGTAGGAAGGGGTTAACAAGGACCAATGAGAAACACCTCAGGACACCTTCCCAGGACATCCTGTATGGGAGACAAGTCCCTCACAGGGGGTGTCAGGAAGAAGGGGCAATGACTCTGCAAAAAGGTAAAAACCATTTTAAAACCTGTTTAAACCACATTAAAAACTTCTGTTTCTATAACATTTGAACTGTTTTCATTTTCTTCACTAGTCCATCTCTGACAGGACTTCTTCCATCCTGCATATGGCAAATCCATTGCCACAAATGGTGGCATACCACTTGACTACCGTGGACTCCAACTCATACTGGAGCTCCAGCATATCCGACACAGCAGCACTCAGGGGTGGTGTGACTTCGTTGAGTCCACGGTAATCCACTGTCAACCTCCAGTCTCCGCTGGACTTAGGCACTGGTCATATAGGGCTATTAAAGGGTGAACGAGTCTTGTTGACCACCCCCTGGGTCTCCAGGTCACGGATCATCTTATGTATAGGGGTCACAGAGTCTCGATCAGTGCGGTATTGCCGACGGTGCACTGTTGCTGTGGTTATCGGTACCAATTGTTCTTCAACCTTCAGCAGTCCCACAGCAGAAGGGTCCTCTGAGAGACCAGGCAAGGTGTTCAACTGTCTAATTTCCTCTGTCTCCACAGTAGCTATGCCAAAAGCCCAACAAAGTCCTTTTGGGTCTTTGAAATACCCACTCCAGGTAATCTATGCCAAGGATGCACGGGGTCTCTGGGCCAGTCACGATGGAGTGCCATTCATTCCCAGTCAGATTCACTTCAACTTCCAGTACAGTCAGCTGTTGGGATCCCCCTGTTACCCCAGAAATGCAGATGGATTCTGCCCCTACGTATCTTGATGGCATTAAAGTATATTGTGCACCGGTGTCCACTAAGGCCTTATATCTTTGTGGTTCTGATGTGCCAGGCCACCGAATCCACACAGTCCAATAGAACCGATTGTCTCTTTCCTTTATCTGACTAGAAGCAGGGCACCCCTAGTCCTGGTCATGGTACTCATTGTGCTCTTCTTGTGAGTATGACCTGGAGGTCTCTTCAAGAGGATCAGACGTATCATCATTCCTGTACCGTCTGGAGTCTTGTCACCAGAGACTGGAGCAGCATTTACCCTTGAAGAGTTCCTTGTGGTACTTGTCCCTCTTTTCAGTTCACGTATCCGGGTTGCTAAGGAAAAGGTGGGTTTCCCATCCCACTTCCTCATATCTTCTCTGTGCTCACGGAGGTAAAACCATAGATTGCCACGTGGAGTGTACCTTCTCTCCTTAGCTGGGGGACGCTGACTCTTAATAGCAGAGACTCTTGTTTGTCCTGGTGCGATATGGAAGATCCCTACCTTGATTTCTTCTCTTAGCTTCTGGTGGCCCTCTTCAATCTTCTCTTCCAGACTTCGGACATGTTCGACCAGTTTGGTTTCCACAGATGAGACGTGGGTTCGTAATAGGGCGGTGACAGTGTCTTCATAAATCCTGACTTTACTAACCAATGCACCCACCTAGTCCTCTCCCTCCCTCCATTGCAGCGTTGCTAAGTAGCGGGAATACATTTCTGGCCCGAGTCGTGCAAACTTTAACCACATCTGGGATGTGCACTGTACACCATCTGGACTTTTAGGGAATATTTCGTCCTCTGAAAAGATTATCTCCAGTACAGTTAATTCTCTTAAGCACCAGATACCTTGTTCCATCGTGTTCCACTGTCCTTACTGTACATGGAGGTCCTCCTTACAAAGATATCTCTCCCTCACACTGGACAACAGTCGCCACCAGAGGCTGAGAGTTTCCTGCCTCCTTCCAATCCCCTGATCAATGACTACATCTCGAGACAGGGATCCCAGTTGTCTTGCTTGACTCCCATCTAGAATTGTAATGTTAGCTGCGGCATCCCAGATTCGGAGCAACCAGGTCAGAATGGACTCATTCGCCTGTCATGTGAACTCTCTCCGGAGCTCACGTAGTTCACCCAGGGATAGGGACCGAGTGATTATTTCTGGCTCTGTCTCCTCCGGTGGATGTGAAGGTCCTGCCTCTTCATCATCATTTGCTATACGAACTGATTTAGTCTTTGATTTCCTTTTCTGGACAGGAGCGACTGCTATTGGTTTTGGTTGTTCTTCTGACTCCTTGATGGTTTGTGTGGACACGGTGCCAGTTGATTCATTTCTTTCTCTCTCTGACTCAGCTGTGGTTTGGGTGGACGTGGTGCCTGTGGATTTGCTCCTTCTCTCCTCCCCCTGACAGTGTTGTACCATGTCAAGTAGTGTCCGGTAGGCAGTGGACAGGGCCCAGTAGGTTGCTGTGAGTTGACCATCTCTGGAGCTACCAGGGCATTTTCCCTTCACCAGTCTTATCATGCTAACAGGATCCTGCAGTTGTTCAGGGGTGAATTTCCAGATCATTGGAGGAGAAAACTTCTCCAAATACTGGCCAATATCCTCCCACTTCCCATGCCACTCAGCATTATGCACTCCCAAGGCAGGCGTCCAAACAACCTCCCTAGAAGGCCCTGTTCTGACCTTAAACATGGTGTAGACAGTACAGAGCAGACAAAGCAACACTAACAATAACATTATGCTGTCCTTAACATCAAAAGGGAACTCAATATTTTCAAAAACTGTTGTAGCAGGTCTGAAGGGGAAGAAGGAGGTGAGAGGCTGGAAACAACCATTCCCCTCTGTTCCCCCAAAGGGCTTGGTGCGATTTTTAATGAGACCCCAGAGGTAGCAACCCACACCAGGACAGGCAAACAGGACTGAATACACATTTACAATGAAACTCATTGCTTCTGATGTTATGATGACATAAATATAGTATACTAATAAAGCAATTTGGATCCCTCTCCCTGGTTTTAAAGAGAGCATCAAAACAGGCAAATAGTACCCCATCTGTGGAAATATGAACAGACTCAGATACAACATCCATGTGAATGCATCAAACAACATGGTGATCAGGGAGTTTTTATATCCACTAGACAAATGCTTAAAATGAAATTGTGATTCTGACTTCTCTCTCTCTGCCTAACGTTGGGCACCAAAAATGTGTTGGTTTAAACGTTAACCAGCAGGGGAAACCAACTCAACTCAAAAGAGAGATTACAAGTCAGAATAACAATTTGATAAAATAATACAATAAGTACAACTACACAGACAAGCAACCGGTCCTAACCCACAAAGCCCAAATGTACAACCCAGCACCCCGGGGCACAAACAAAGTGGTACTCCCTGGGTCCCCCCCGAGTCCAAAGTAAAGGGAGAGGGAAAAACCCTGCCGGTGGGAGAGCTGCTGCAGTCCAGCCAAAAGTGGTGATTGCAGTCCAGTCGAGGGTGGTGGTCTCAGTCTGACTGAGAGTGGTGAGCTGCAGTCTGGTTGAGAGCGGTGAGCTGCAGTCCTCCCCTGGATCCCACGAGTGGTGGAAAGGTTCTGAAACTCCAGGTTTATATATTCTCCAGTTCAGGCAGGAATGTTCAGTCCCTCCCCCACAGCGGGGAATTCCATAAAAGGATGCTCAGTCCTTCCCTCAGAGTGGGGAATTCCATAAAAGGGCATGAGGACAGGAACATCCCCCCACCTTGCAGACCTCTACTGACAACAGTTTTCTGGGAAATGGTATGGAAGGTTATAGAATACACAGGTTTGGGCTACACCCATCCAGTGATGAATCGGTCCCAGTTGTTCTAACTAGGACATATCTCTACCATGACATATAGTTTTTACAATGGATCAGATCTCTTCTCCCCTCCAAATAAAAGTCCAGGAGGGAAGAAGGACAGATCCCTTCCAGTCTCTGAACAGCAGTATCTTCTAAGGCAACCGGTTTTCCTCATCTCATGCATGCAGCAACTTTGGCTGGTTTTCTGCCAGCACTCACGAGGGAGGTATCCAAGCTCCCTCGGTCCCTTGATGCAGGTAAAGGGGTCTTCCTTGGGTTACGTCACCCCAGACAAAGGTCGTTCCACCACGGTCATATCATGAGATGCAGGGGGGTCTTCATGACGGTCTGGTATCTCCAGGAGATTCAAGTTCCTTGCAGGGCCTCTGTGCCCTGCCTCAGGTTGCGAGTTTCTTTGTAGTTTGCAGCAAGGGAGGGTCCCCAAGACCAACCTCCCAGACCGTCCTGGCTCAACTCTCAGGACGACTGAACTTCTTAACTCCTCTCTCTCTCCGGTGCTGCTGTACTCCAAGACTCCTCTCAAATCGGAGTCCATCTACTCCTCCTTTCTCGGAAGTCTCAAAGGAGTTTGGGGGAGGTCTGGTTCAGTTCTTACCCCCAAAAACTCTGTCTCTCAGCTGCTGGTTCTCTTTCTCGACTCGAGCAACTCTGAGTCTTCCTTGGTTGCATGCTGTTTACTGTTCCTTCAGTTATCTCTTGGCTCTTAGCCATAACCTCTGGATGCTGCCACCGCTTCTTCTCTGTCTCTACTCACTCACGGTGGAAAAACATCCCCCAACTCACAACTACAGACACATAGTCCAACTTAACACTGTTCCAAGTCTCTGTAGCCCCCAACTGTGGTTGGGGGGGGGGCAGTGGCCCCCCAGAGGGCTCTTGCCCTCTCCTCATGGCTCCTACAACACTTCTACTACCCAAAACTACCACTCTTCTCTTCCGGTCTGGTTGTGGTATGTTTATATTTCACAGGAGTGCAGATTGGTTCAAAGCTCAAGTGCCACCACCCCTTGGGGTTACCACTTTTTTTAACCTCTGGGGGAAAACCTGGTTCAAACCATTACAAAGGGGTAAATATGCAGTAACCTCAATTTTGAAAATGTTGGGGACCCTCAAAGCCCCTAATGGCCATGTAATGGGGGACATGTAATAGACGTGTCGGGAAGTCTGTAACCCAGCGTATCTCAACCAATGGAGAAATGGGGTGGTACCTGTGTTTCGGTCAGAAGGGATAAAAGAGGCTACGACTTCCATTAAGTTGAGAGACCTCATTGGGGATTGCCCAATGAACTCTCCCTTTTATTCAAATAAAAGTTTTAGTTAACTCCTCTGTCTCTTGGCTATTTTTGAGACTCTTAATATCAGAATTTTTTTTTTTGGAATAAGTGATGGGTTCCGCCCATGGGATACAGTCCTTCATGAAATTCTCTGTGGGTCCTTTCAACAGGCTGCAGTTCCTGCTAGGAGTCTGTTCCTGTGTGGGGTCCTCTACGGGTTGCAGGGGGACAACCTGCAACCCAATGGTCTTCTCCATGGGCTGCAGGGGACTCTGCTCTGGTACCTGGATGTTGTGGTTTTAGTTGACTGGGAAAGAGAAACTAATTTTAACATCATGACATCATCTGGAGCGGCGTATGGTTTTAAAAAGTAGTCGAAACAGGGGGACCCTATAAGAAAGCATCCTGAGAGTTCAAAAGACTGAAGATAAAAATACCGCAGAACTTTCAGTGCTGACACTCCTCTTCCTAGGTGAGTTGCTAAGGAAAAGGATCACCGCATTCCCCGCACTGGGCATTTCGGACAGTTATTTGGGTCCGGCACAGCATCGACTGCTTTTCGGGCGATTTCACAGTATTCTCGCCACCAGCCACCTGTAGGTGAAAAGTACCGCTGCAACAACCATGCCAATTTGAAAGTTCGCCCTGTCGCTGCCCAAGCACCACAAGTTGCTGGTGCTCGGAGAGGAGCCCTGCGTCCGACACAGTTCACCATCGAAGCCAATTCACGCAACCAACAGGAACCAAAGAGTTTCTTTCACTCACATCAGCATCTCAGCACCATGAAACAGGTTTTTTTTTTCAAACAAAATAACTACCCAGGTTTTTTTCAGTTTACAGGGGTGGAATCAGCAGGGAAAAAACCTCTGCCATCCTCCCCTTTGTTTGTTGGGGGAAGGGAAGAGCCACAGGTGGAGAGGCAGACCATTTTCTCCCTGTACCCCTGTGGTTACTGTGTTTTGCTGTTTTGTTGGTTATGGGGTTTTTTTCCTTTAGTAAAATTATTATATCTTTTTTCCTTCTTCATTCAGACTCCTCAAAATTTGTCAGTATTTTTTGGGGAATGGAAATAAACAAAAGAGGAAGAAGAGTTTTACCTCATCAAAGGTCCCGCATCCTAAAACATGTTGTCAGTAAACCAAGACACTGTGTCTGCACAGTTGCTTCTCTCACATTTTTCCACTCTTCTCCCTCATGGCTACTGCATCAGGTTTTTTACCCTTTCTTAAATATGTTATCACAGAGGTGCTACCAACATCACTGATTGTCTTAGCTTTGGTCTGCAATGGGTCCATTTTGGAGCTGGCTGGAACAGGTTCTGTCTGACATGGGGACAACTTGCAGTTTCTCACAGAAGCCATCCCTACAGTTCCCTCCCACCAAAACATTGCCATGTAAACTCGGTATATTCTACCCTTCACCTAAATGAATAATATTTAAGAATTATCATTAAAATATACATTCATCACACAATCTTCATGGACATCAACAAAACTTGATGGACACAATTTGGAGAAAAGGAGACTGAGGGGCACATTACTCTCTACAGCTTTCTGAGGAAGGGAAGTAGAGAGGGAGATGCTGATCTCTCTAGTATCTAGTCATAGGATGCATGGGACAGTTCAAAACTGCATCAGAGGATGTTTAGATGACATTAGGAAGCATTTCTTTACCGAGAGGATGGTCAAACACTGGAACGGGCTTCCTATAGAGGTGGTCTATGTCAGTCAGTGTTTAAGAGGCATTTGGGCAATTCCCTTAATAACATGCTTTAACTTTTGGTCAGACAGTTGGACTAGATGATCATTGTAGGTTCCTTCCAACTGCACTATTCTGTTCAAAAACATTCCGCGCACCAAAGTTAAAATACCATCATCACAACACCAACAAAGATCAACAGTTTACACACACTCCACCCCTTGTAACTTTACAACATTGCACCAACAGTAATTCCCTATAATTATTTTACTTTCTGGTAATATGTGGTCAAAGTTTTACCTGTTATCTCTTCCAGTTACTGTCCTTATTTCAAATTCTTCAAAAACCCCATGTACCAAGCTGACAGTCAGGCATTTGTCTTCCAAAGCAAATTCTATGGTTACTGAGGTCCTACGTCCCAGGAAGCATCTGTGTTTTGCCAGCTGATGGGAAGTAGAGAATAAAATCCCATTTTTGATTTGCTTCCATGTAGAACCTTTACTTTCCTCATTAAACTGCCTTTATCTCAACCCACTAGCTTGTCCATTTTATTTTCTCCCCCTGTTGTATTGAGGAGGGAGAGTGACAAAGGGACTGGGTGGGGAGTCTGGCAGCCAACCAAGTTAAACCTACCACAGTTCTTTAAACCAATTTTTAGTAGTGTTTGTCCAACTGAATTCTATAGTATTTGTTCAGGGGTCTGCTGAAATAAACTTGTTGTCAAAGTAGTTATGTCTTATTTCAAGTCTTCTCCTCTCCTACAAAGTAGGATATTTTAATTCCTATGAGAAAACAGAAGCATTTCCAGTGTTTACTTTTGTGATTAGATCATCAGTGATGCAAATTATTCTCTACAGGAAGATTTCCAAACATACTGAATAGAGTTTTACTGAAATGGGTCTGTGCAGGTTTGTCTGGTATGATATGTCATATGCCAATTGTTGCCTAAAATCAAAGAAAAATTCTCTGAACAATTTTAGTATGCTAAGGTAGAGAGCAGGTCTTTAATTAAAGCACTTTAAGGTGCATAAAATACATTTAGCACAAACATACAGGATAGCTTTTAAAATTTTATAATACTAGCTAATTATCATATCTAATGGGATACACCCATCCTGAAAATTGTCCGTCTCCAGGACCTCCCTTAGGCCCTCCTCTCTGAACTGGGTGGATGGTCTCCCATGACCACTCTTTCCTCCCATTCTTCCTCTTCCTTAGGTCTTCTGTCCTGCTTGGAACAAATTCAAAGATTCTGGGCCTTCTGAATAGCTTTGACTAAAGTCATATCAAGGAATTTGCTGGATATATCTTGTTCTGGTACACTCTCTACAGACTAGATGTCTTTTCGCTTGCTAAAAAATCTCTATTGAAATCCTTGACGAGAAACATAAAACAATCTTCTGGAATTTGGTACAAAAGTATTTAGTTAAAAACTCTATCCTAAAATTACTAAAATAGTAAAATCTGCGCTAAAATCTATATACTCATAAACCTTAAGGCATCACAACCTTTCAGTGCACTGTCAACATTTTCATTTTTTTTAGTTACACATTTTCATTTTTGATGCTACATAATGTGGGTAACACAATGTCATAGGTTTACTTGTTCTAAAAAAAAACAAGTTAGGAATTTTTTTTTCTTTCCCCTGCATCACTGTAAAAGAAAGATGTTGAACGAGGGAGGGGGAGAGTGTTTGCCTAGGGTGATTGACACACACAAAAGAACTAACTAGCAGACTCACATTCCAGGTAGATAGCCCTCAGAAGACTGGGGGGGGGGGGGGGGGGAGGTGGGGGGGTTTGTTCCTCTCCTTGGAAACGGCAGGCACTCCACTTTTGCCCTGACTCAGGGAGGGGGTGTGTGTGGAGGGATCCCATGGTTCATTTTGTTTTTCAGCCAGGTCATCTGGCTGCTTCTGACCCTGCTTTGCCTCCGTTCTCCTGTGCCCTGTTCTGCCCCCAGCCCGGACTTGTTCAGATTTCATTGGAGAGGCTTGACCCTTCTGCAAAGGAACCCTTGGGGGAGTCCCGGTTGGAGCCAGCTGCCGACAGCGTGAGTCTGTGGGAAGAGCCCTTTTTTTTCCCCTTTTCCCCTTCCCCTTCTCAGTGTGGGATGAGATCACCATTTTTGGCTTCTCCTGCGCACTGGGGCCCCTAGGCAGCAACTGCCAGAGCCCAACAGCGCCCCCTGCTGGCCACCACAGATCAACTGCAGGCTCTGTTCCTCCAGTGATCCCACAGTGTCCCCTCCTGATTGTGGTTAGAACTGCGCCAAAAGGCGGAAAGTACTGAACTGGTTTTTTTGAAGGGGACTTTGGGTACAGGATTATTGTTTAGTTGTTTTTGTGTTCTTTTGTTGTTCTACCAATACACATATATCCTTTAATAAAGGGCTGTTATTTTTTCTTTCTCCATACTTTCTCAATTGGAGTCTCTTAATTTCGGATTTACAATTGCTTAGAGGGAGGAGCTTGGTCTTCCTCATAACTCATCCTCCTTACCAAATGTCATGGTTTGAGATACCCCAAAATCCAATTCTCTAGTCCAAACCCCCTTCCACATCTCAACCTAATGTGAGATGGGTTTTCCAGACAAAACACACCAGACTCAAAATGGGGGAAAGGGAATGTATATATTACAATGACTGTACAAATAAATACTACAATACATTATATACAACCTTAGCTATCTCTACCATGACATAAGTATTTACAATGGATCAGATCTCTTCTCCCCTCCAAATAAAAGTCCAGGAGGGAAGGACAGATCCCTTCCACATTTAGGGCAGTAGCTCCTCTTCTGTCTTCCATGCAGCAGTTGCAACTGGATTGTTGTAACTGGATCTCTTTTCAATACACACAAGGGGGTCTCCAAGCCCCTCAGTCCTCCTTCAACTCCAAGCGAAGGCCTCACCTGTGGACTGTCAGCAGGGACAAAACTCGCTTCACCACAGGTATATCACAAAATGCAGGGGCATCTTCTTGAAAGTCCCTTCCTCAGGGGATTCACCCCTGAGTCAGAACATCTTGAGCAGCTTTCAGTTGAAAGTCCTTGCCTCAGGAGTTCCACCAGAGCTCCTGTGCTCTGTCTCAACTGCCAACGTGGTAACAGCAGCGGGGGAAGCAAGGTCATCCCCCTCTGCATTCCATCCGACCGTCCCTGTCCAGCTCTGGGACGTCTTTGAGTTTCTTAACTCCTCTCTCTTTCCGGTACTGCTGTACTCCAAGACTCCTCTCAAATCGGAGTCCATCTACTCCTCTCTCTAGGAGGGGTCTCCAAGGGTTTTTGGGGGGTCTGGTTCAGTTCTTACCCCCAAAACTCTGTCTCTCTGCTGCCGGCTCTCTTTCTCGGCTCGAGCAACTCTGAGTCTTCCTTGGTTGCATGCTGTTTACTGTTCCTTCAGTTATCTCTTGGCTCTTAACCATAACCTCTGGACGCTGCCGTCGCTTCTTCTCTGTCTCTGCTCACTCACAGTGGAAAAACATCCCCCAACTCACAACTACAGACACATAGTCCAGTTTAACACTGTTCCAAGTCTCTGTAACCCCCAGTTGGGGTTGGGGGGGGGCAGTGGCCCCCCAGAGGGCTCTTGCCCTCTCCTCGTGGCTCCTACAATATGGTTACCACTTCTACTACCCAAAACTACCACTCTTCTCTTCCGGTCTGGTTGTGGTATGTTTATATTTCACAGGAGTGCAGATTGGTTCAAAGCTCAAGTGCCACCACCCCTTGGGGTTACCACTTTTTTTAACCTCTGGGGGAAAACCTGGTTCAAACCATTACACCAAAACACTTCAGTCTCATTAAACTGAGGCACACAATATGTCTTGCATTTGACTGTTGGTGCTGGACTTAATGTTTATGACTACTGGGGCAAGTGATCATGTTGGAGAATTTAAAGTATAAAATCAAGGGACACTCATTTCTCTATTTGGAAAGTTGACCCAAAGCAGACCTATGGGGTGACTTAGCAGTTCAGTACAATGTAATGATCCAAACTTGATCAGACTTTAGCTTTATCTTTGGATCCTGCTTGAACTGACATTTGCCCTTTTAAGATACCTTTATTAATACTATAGGATTCTTGCTCCAAAGTCTACATTCTTGTTGCTTAATGGTACAAAGTACTACAAATAGACTCAGTTTTTGAGATATAATTGTGTGTTATGTGTTGATATGATATGCCATAAATTTGGGAAACTCATTACTAGTAGCCAAAGAAGAAACAGGTATGTTTATTTGCTATGTCTGATTGAAGAAAATACTGAGACTCTGGGATTAGCTCAGTTGGTTAGAGCATAATGCTAATAGCGCCCAGGTTGTGAGTTCAATTCCCATATGGGACATTCACTTAAGAGTTGGACCCTATGATCCTTGTGGGTCCCTTCCAACTCAGAATATTCTGTGATTCTATCTCACATTTCTGCTTTATGCTGAGAGCAAAAGTATAACAGGGGAGCATCAGCATGAGGAAACGGAACTGAGGACCATTTCTGACTCTCATAAAGAGTTGAATGAAGTGGAAGAAGCAAGTGTTGGCATGTGGGATGTAAAACAGGAGAATATCAGCAGTTTGTAATTTAAATGAAGTGAAAATAGAGGCGTAAAACTGATAAGATGGTACTATTGGAATAAAAGCAGGAATCAACATCTACGATGGCAACCCAAAACAGTGTTTTGAAAGCTTATTTGTGTAGATACAATTCTGTACTAGTGCATAAAAAGTGTTTATTAAAATTACTAGAGTCACAGTTTCTTAAAGAAGCTGTCTCGCTATTGCCTTTTGTCCTATGTAATAAGATCATAGAATCATAGAATATGCTGAGTTGGAAGGGACCTGTAGGGTGGTACGTGTCTTTATGTAATAAAGAACATATACGCTCTCTGAGAGGTGGTAAAACAAAGAGGTCTATTGCAAATTCAGCACTACTTTTATCCCTTAAAACCATGTGACTTCCTTGACCAATAGGGTTGTCTATATCGGCACATGCTCCCTCGGGCACTCTCACCCTGGTACATTCCCTCGTACCTTAGACACACCCCCTACATCACCCCCCTGTTAATTATTTAAGGAGGTCACCAAAACAGTGCAAAAACAACAGTGCAAATAATCAGAACAGTACATTGTAAACCACCAAAACTCGCAATGACCCAGCACATCGCTTGCTTTGGCCTCTTATACTTCTATTGTAAACTTTTTAAAACTTTCTTATATTCCTAAAGGGTAGTGCAACTTGGAGAAATAACTTTATTAACCTAGGGGTCTTAGCCCAACCGTGTATAAACTTATAACATTTATTAATCTGAGAGTTTTTAAATAACTGGGGAGTTCAACTTTATTTAAGAAACAGGTTAAGCTTAGTAAAACTAAATTCTCTTAAAGTGACCTTGTGGTGGAGGTAATGTTATTTTGTGAGGTGTTTTGTGTCTTAATATTTGTCCAGTTAAACAACTCTCTTATTCATTCACTCTTCTCATTCACCGACGGCCGTCATTCACTCACACTCACCATGCACAGATACTCGCAGACTGCTTTTCACCACATTGGTCATCCCTTAATGTAAACCTGAAACATAAACATAACTCTTTTACAACTTCTGCGTTACTCTGGTTCTTGCTGCTGTGGTTGTGTACCTAAATAGGGTTTTACACACCTGGAAGGAATCCACTTAAGTTCTTTTCCTGTAGTCACACAGGCATAGCTTCTCTCCCAAGTCACTAGATCTAGCGGTCTCGTCCACTGTCCCGAAATCAAGTCTCTTACCATGACCGGTGGTTTGGGAGAGGCACAAACCTGGGGTCTGTCTTACTTTTCATACCTGCTTCTTTCCAGCAGTCACAATTTTAAAAAATTGATAACATACATAACTTTTTACAGATGTTCTTGCGGGCTACACAGATTCCCCCCTTTTTTTGTTGTTTATCTAACATGTTTCAGTGTGTGATGTGCCCTTTCAATAATTGTTTGTACAGTTGGTGAGTGTGAGATACCTGTGAAATTGCCCTATTTGATAGGAAGTAAAGTTGTTTTATTGTTAGTTTTTATTTGATTTGAGGTACTCAGGGTTGCTAAGTAACTAAGCCAGTGCGTTTTTACACTCTTGACCTTTTTCTCCAGTGGGTGCTGTGGCAGTTATGTATTTTGAATGTGTGTCTACAGTTACATGTACATACTTGAATGTGCCAGATTCGGGGATGTGTGTGATATCTGTTTGCCAGATCTCATTTGCCGTTAACCCTCTGGGGTTAACGCCTTTCTGAGATGGCATGGGTGTGATTTTCTGACAGTTTGGGCATGACGTTACGATGTCTCGAGTTTGATTGAGTGTTATTTGGAATTGTCTCTTTAGAGAACGTGCGTTTTGATGGAAAAATGAGTGAGACAATTTTGCTTGCTCTAAGACTCTAGGTATGGCGTTAAACATAGTTACTTTATCAGTTTCTCAGTTTCCGTCAGCTATCAACCCTGGCATGTCAGTGTGTGAATTTGTTTGTATTATATAGAAATCAAAACCTTCTATAACTGACAAGAAACCAAACAACGCATTTCAAACAACAGGTGGAAGTTAATGATATCTCGAAGAAACGAACTCTCGAGACGGGATACTAACTTTGCAGTATAACAGGAATCAGTTACAACATTAAGAGACTGTTCAGAAAATTTCCCTAAGGCAATGGAATGGTAGCCAGTTCCAGAACCTGCACAGAGTTTTGGTTCATGGTCTGTACTTCTCGTTCCCATTGTCCTGTGTCAGGATTTACCCAAGTCATTGCAGCCTTTCGTGTCTTTCCAGATGCATCTGTGAAGGTCCTGAGGTCTTTCACTGGTTCATGTTTGCATCTGCTTGTGACCTTTAAAGGTAAACTACCAATTTCTGCCCACAGTCTGTGTTTAGGGAGATGGATTGAAATGTCACCGTCAAAGCTTGCTAGGGCAACTTGGAATCTTGCGTCCTCAGCTAGCATCCAATCCAAGTTGTCCTTCGTAGCTGGAATGTAGATGATGGCAGGATTCCTTCCGTCTAGTTCCTGCAGTCATCCTCTGCCTTTAATGACAAGCTTTGCAAACATCTCATTAGCAGTCTACACAGTTTTAGGTGGTGTATGGGGCAGAAACAGCCACTTAGAATTTGCAGTGGGTTTTTGTCAGTCTGATCCCACTGAAACAAAACTGCAAATGGCTGATACTTGCTGGGAACAAGGGCTAGGCAGATTTGCAGTTCAGGATTTCTCCTGTCTTGCCTGCTTTCTATTCCCTTGGCACAAATGTCTAAAGCCTCTTTTGCCTCTGCTGTCAGAGACCTGTTAGACATTAGGTTGGAGTTCCCCTTTAGCAACTCAAATAGAGGGTATAGTCCCTCTGGGGTTATGCCTAAAACAGGCTTTAACCAACTGGTGGCTCCCAGAAGTTTTTGCAACTCATGTAAAATTAAGGTGTTTTTTACCTCAAACTGCAGTGGCTGTGGAGAAGTTTCTGGCTGCATGATTTTCCATCCAAGGTAAGTCCAGGGTTGTGATGGTTGGATCCTCTCTGAAACAACCTGTAACCCAGCATCTTGGACAACTTTGGTTTGAGCAGTAATAACAAATGGCAGTTCATTTCTAGTGGTCGTGGTTATTAATATGTCATCTACATGATGGTGTATGATAGTTGTCTGATTTCTTGTCGGGTTGTTTTGCATCCCCTGAGGAAGGACAACCCAGCTATACCTTTGCATGGGTTGTGCATTGTTCAAGGTCGTGATGGAAAAGGTAAACCTTGGAGCATTCTCAGGGTGCAGGAAGATGGTAAAGAAACAGTCCTTTAAATCAATTATCACTAGTGGCCACTTTACTGGAAGCATTGTAGGTGATGGCAGTCCAAGCTGCGATGTTTCCGTAAACTCTATGACTGCATTTACTGCTCTTAAAATTTGCAGTGTTCTCCACTTCTCACCTTTCTTAGGGGTGCAGAATACAGGGGTATTTTTGGGACTGGTTGTTGGCACATTGTGGCTTGCCTCAAACTGCTTCCTCTCTTGCTCCGGAAAGTGGGTGGCAGAGAGGAGGATAGCGAGCAGCACAGCAGCAAGCAATGTGATGCTCATGGTGTGGTCTCTGCCTTGCCCACGGCACCCTTGGTACAACTCAGTCCATTCCCTGCTGTTTGGGTATTTGTGGGATGTTGCTGCTAAGGGTCTCCAAGGGCAATCCTTTTGAAAGTGGTCAGGGGTACCACAGATGTAACAACCACTTTTGGGTCTGGCTCTTTTCTGCACTCTTAGTCGGGCACTTAGTGCTGTTGCTAACGAGTCAGTTTGATGTCCCACTGAGCCAACCCCTGGACAGGTGCGAACCAGTTCGGCAATGCTGTAGCCTTCCCTTTCAGAAAGGACCTGCAAAGCTTTTTTACAGCCTGAGTTTGCCTTTTCAAAAGTCAATTGCTTACACAACATCTCTCTGACTTTATTGTACTCAACTTGCTTGTTTAAAGCAGACTGCAGTTGATCTAAGCATTGTGAATTTGGTTCAGTACAACCTTGTAACACTTTTGTGGGGGACAGATTGCTGTCTTGGTTTGTAGTGGGAAGGTTTTTCATAGCTTTTAGGGCCTGTTTGGTTATTACACTGTATATCTCTTTATGGTACTTAGATTGTGTATCTATTGAACTATAATTTCCATCCCCGGTTAACTGGTGTGCTGTGACACCTGCTCATGGATCATTAGCATACTCAGAGCAATTCTTTTGAAAGTCAGTTAACCAGACTGTATATTGGGTGTTATTAAGGATTAATTTCATTAGATTCTTCCAGTCATGTGAGGTGAAAAAATAGATGGAACTCAATGTCTCCAAATACTTGAAAGTATTGGTTAAGGACATGCCAGCATCTCTTACTGACTGCCTCAATTTCTCTGTAACCTCATGTGATAGAGGCAGAAATTGAGGGGGCTGACATTGACTAGTATTGATTGAGCATGCCTGAATATTATTCAAGCTTCCCACTCGAAATGCCTTGTCCAGACATTGTTCCCACATGTTAACTGACTTTCTCCCATTTACCTCTTCACTCCCTCCCGCTGGAACCATTCCTGATTCCTCCTCTCCATTCCTCTTTGCCTCCCCCCCTGTGGTCCCAGTAAACCCGGTTCCCTGTGGGGGGATAGTGGTGGGTGGTGGAGGCGGCGAGGGGGGGGCTACCTCCCCCTTTGTGCCTATGGGTGGGGCGGGGCAGCTCTGGGGCTGGAAGAGACGGGTCAGTTTCCTGTCCATGTGGTAGGCAAGATGGTGGCACCCATGCTGGGGCATGTGGCCGGCAATCATCCGCGGTGAGGGGTGGCAAATATGCTGGGTTACCCCCTGCATCACTACAACGGAGTCCTCTGCGCTGGTCCCATGGGCTGGGATCTCGCATCACAGGCCCCGTCCCCTCCAGTCGACCTGTGTCTCTGTGGTGTTCGGTTCCCGGTCCAAAGTTAAACTCACGAACGGTTCCTTTCTCTTCCCCCAGTACATTTCGTGAGTTTCTGTTACTATGTTTGGGGGTTTTGCTGCTGCTAGCAGTGTGAGTAGGGGGTGGGGTGTGCGTTAATTGTTTCATTTGTTCGTGTGCTTTGTGCAGGGTTGACATTACCCCTGCATAAACTGGCACTATGCTGCAAGCTCCTCGGTCGCTTGCCTCGGTTCCAGTGTTTTCTATGTGTTTAAATGTAACACTTTTGTTATTGGGAGTGTGGGGTGTACAGAACTCTGCTTTTGTAGTTTGAGTGTGGTAAGATTTTAGCAGTAAAGTTAATGTTTCAATGTCTGTGAGTTTTCCATAGAGACAAAGTTCCCCGTGTTTACCTTAGCTCTAGGCGACTGCAAACCACGTGGTTGTGAGTCTTTTGTCTGGTTGATTTTAGTTTCGGTTTCTGAATTGGTTGTTTGCCGGTTTTTTGTTCTCTCGGGGTGTCTGCGGGGTCCGGCGCGGGTCCCTGGGGCTTGGGTGCGGCGGTGAGGGGTCCCTTGGTGCAACTGGTAGCTCTGGGCGAGGAGTTGCTCCTTGGTGTGGGCGGTTGCAGGCGGCGACTGGCGCGGCATGCGGTCCTAGCGTTGCTCCAATGCGGGAAGCGGTAGGAAGCAGTGGAGGTATTTTCGGGGTCTGCACTGCTCCTGGTGGGTCTTTCTGGGGCTTGGACATGTTGTACTGTTGTTAGAGGGAGGTAGGGACTGGCAGAGGCAGCTCTGGGGCTCCCCCGGTCCACTGGGCGGTGCGGGGGTTCCGGCGTTGCGGCAGGGGGTCGCGGTGTAGCGACACGGGCGATGTTAAGGCAACCCTGGGCTCTGTTCAGCGGCAGTCCCGGCGTGTCCGGTGTGGGGTCCCTGCGGTGGCAGGTGGGGAGGAGAGTGACCGGTAGCACGTGCGTGGTTCGGCTGTTTCCCAACACTTGCAGACTGCGACATGCGTGGGGGGAAGGGCGGTTGGGTGACACGTGGGGTCCTAGGGTCTCCAGGGCGTCTGGGGAGGTGGTAGGCTGTGACGGTGAACTGCAGTACTTTCTACTAGGCAGAAAACCGATGTGGGCTTCCCGGGGTCTGACGGCGGGGCTGGGGTGTTATGGGCAGCGGTGGGGCTGGTTCCGAGTGGTTGGTTCAGCCGTGGTGGCGGCAGGGTGGCAGGGGGTGTCCCGGTGGTTTTAGCGTGCTCCGTCGCCCGGGTTTCTGAGCTGCGGACACGCTGCCGCTTAGGGAAGTGTCCTGACCGCGTGTTAGATGTTGGGGCTACCTCTCAGCCTGACTCACCGCTCCGGTGTATGTTGGACCCCGCTCCGCTGTCTTTGGTTGCCTACTGTTCCGATCTCTAGGCTTCTTGTCTTCTTTCTTCTTTCTTCTTGGTTCTGTGCACTATCCCTAATATTTTTGAGCTCAGTATTTTAATTCCCGTTTCTCATGTGCTACTGAGACAATGGATTTACAGACATCTTGGGGTTTTTTTCGGTGAAAATTCCTGTCTCCAAACAATTGAGACCATATCCGGAATTACCGATAAATTTCCTGATTCAGGGTAAGCTAAACTAACCTAATATAGGTTCAAGCCCCAAGTACGGGCACCACATGTAGGGTGGCAAGTGTCTTTATGTAATAAAGAACAGGGACCCATCAGGATCATCGAGTCCAACTCCTGGTCCTGCACAGGGCACCCCAAGAGTCACACCATATGCCTGAGAGCATTGTCCAAACACTTCTTGAACTCTGTCAGGCTTGGTGCTGTGACCACTTCCCTGGAGAGCCTGTTCCAGCACCCAACCACCCTCTGGGTGAAGAACCTCTTTCTAATATCTAACCTAAACCTCCCCTGACACAACTTCAGGTCATTTTCCCAGGTTCTGTCACTGGTCACCACAGAGAAGAGATCAGTGCCTCTCCCTCCTCTTCCCCTCATAAGCAAGTTGTAGACTGTGATGAGGTCTCCCTTCTCCAGGCTGAACAGATCAAGTGACCTCAGCAGCTCCTCATACAGATTCCCCTCAAGGCCTTTTACCATCTTCATTGCCCTCTTTTGGATTGTCTTGGTTTGAGTTGCCCCCCCAGGAGTCAGGGGGCCTAGAGACCTAGAGGTGATTGGATCCCAGGAGAACTCCCCCTGAGGAACCAATCACAGTTCTTCTTGTTCACTCCTGTGGAAATTAGATATACACAACAACCGGAGAGAGAGAAACCCAGGGGTGACCAGGGCCCCCTGCCCAAACCAGGGCTGGAGGCAGCATTGGAGTGTTGTGAGAGAGAGAGACTCACAACCATGAGGTAAGAGGGAGAGAGGCAAGCCCCTTGGGAGGAGGCCAGACCCTCTTCCCCCCCCCTTGCAACTAGGTTGTGGGGTGCTCGGGACAGCTCATAACTGGACCGAATGCCTGTAGCTAGCTAGGGGGCCTTTTTTCCCCCCACTGTAGGTGGGAGGTGGATGTAAGGCTTAGTATTTTAAGATGAACCAAAGAGGACGGGTTGAAAAGAAAGTTCGGTGCCAGGAGGAAAAAAACTCCAGGTGAAATTGGAGACGGGTCAAAGGGGCTCGGGACTTGCCCCTGCAGTGATTTAAATAGTGGGCAACTGAAAACTGACAGAGGAGGAATGAATTCCAGGACACGTGCACTTGATAAGCTGAGCTGAACTACAGCAGCTATGGAACAGAGGGAGAGTCACACAGCAGAGATGACACGGAACCAAGGAGAAAGGACTCAGAGCTATCTTCTTGGACTTCGTGAGAAAGAGAAGACCTCAGCAAAGAGTTGGAGGTTGGTGGGGGGTGTGATCAGAGAAACCCTTCTCCCTGATACCCCAATGAGAGAAAGACTGTTTACCTATCGACCTGAAGGCTTCTCCTGAACTGATTGTGAGAGGGACTCAAAGGGCGATAGAAGTGTATTAATATTGTGTATATATAGTTGCTTTTAGTTTGTACAGTATTTATTTTGTATAGGAATAAACTGTATATATTTCCCTTCCCCCACACAGAGGTATGCCTGCCTGAAAATTTCTCTTCGGTGTTGAGGTAAATTGTGGGGAGGTGGGGGAAGCTTGGAGATTGGATTTTTGTGGGCTAAAACCACCACATGGATGCTCTCTAAAAACTTAGTGTCTCTTATATTGCGGTGACCAAAACTGCACATAATATTCAAGGTGAGGTCACACCAGGAGGGCAGAGTAGAGTGGGACAATCACCTCCCTCAACTGGCTGGATGTAGGAGCAGCTAGACAGACCAAACTGGTCACCTGAATGAAGAAAATACTAAAGCAAAAATATTGTGGTCCTGAACTAACCAGAGCTAAGATTAGTGTGTGAAAAGAATCACAAGGTCAAGCTGTAAAGCTGCTTGAAGCATGGTTGTTCTCTGTGGCTGGAAGCAGTCACGTGGGTGTGTGTGGTATTGTATTAGGGAGGGTTCGAGACATACCAAAGCTTGAAAACCAAAACACCATTGGAGCTCAATAAAACAGATATTTATTACAAAAAAAAAGTGGCTAACGAAAACGTGCACTCAGGAGAAGGGGAAAACCAAAGAGGAAAGTACGACACCCTACTCACCTAACTGTCGTTTATGAGAAGATCTTACCCACTCCAGAGACTATAAAGCCCTCTGCAGCAGCAGTGTTTTCTGGAGGGTTAGCAGGCTCCCATGACAGCAGGCATCCCCACTAAAGGCAACTTGATCCTTAGTGTAGAGCAAGTCAACCCGAACCAAAAAAACTGTCTGCTTTTATACAATCAATGAGCACCTCTGCCCGGGAAGGTGTGACCAGTACTGCCCCGCCAGAGGTTCTCAATCCCACCCTCTTGGTTATATAAGTTCATCCCTTTAGCGCATGCGTGAGAACTTTGGAAATCCCCTAACACATGCACAGTCTGCTTTAGGGGTCTCTTCTAATTTAGTCAGGGGTTGAACCTTCCTCGTGTCCTCTTCAATTTCTCCTTCAAATGCCCTTGGCAGACAATGAACCAATAGTAGAACACCAATTAAAATAGTTTATGCAGAAGTTCTCCCTCCAAGGACGAATTCTCTGTTTTATCAGTGAACTTGGCAGGGAGAATATAAACTACTACAGGTGACTGGGGCCAAACACAGACCAAAAAATATCAACATTCCCACTACAGGTATGTGTGCAGATAAGAAAACATCTGCTCTGGCTGGAGAGCTCGGATGCAGAGTCTATATAGAGAGATGGGGTAATAAAGTTACAAGAGAGTTCTGCCTGGACAAAGTCTGTCTCTGTGTGGATTCATTCGCTGCAAACGGTGCTAAATGAGGATTTTTTCTGCAGCTGGCGATGTTGTGCCTGATGCACCCCAGGACACAGTTGGGTCTCCTGGTTGCCAGGGCACTGCTGACTCATATTCAACTTGCTGTCGACCAGGACCCCCAGGTCCCTTTCTGCAGCACTGCTTTCCAGCATCTCATTCCCCAGTCTGTACATACATCCAGGGTTGCCCCATACCAGGTTCTGAATCCAGCACTTCCCTTTGTTGAACTTCATAGGGTTGGTGATTGCCCAGTCCTCTAATTTGTTGAGGTCTCTTGCAGGGTCTCCCTACCTTTGAGCAGGGTAAAGTCTCCCCGACCCCTTGGCTTCACATGTCAGGGGACGAGAACCTCCTGCTACATTCAGAGGTATTTATATATTCGTATATTTAACTCATAGGCTAACGAGGTCGCTCGAAGGGGAGCTGTGGGATGCCCTGCATTTGCCCCAAGGTTGTGGGTTCAAGTCCCACAGTGGGTTTGAGTCCCACAGGTACTTAAGGTAGTGGGTTTAAGTCCCACAGGAGTCTTACAGCAGGTTAAAGTCCCACCACTGCAGTGTAAAATGCGCTTCTGCTCCGTGTTGTTTCTGTTCGTCTTTTGTGTTTCATGTATTGCTCTGTAACATGTTTTAAAGTTATATATGGGAAGTGGTTGCAATTCAGAAGGGGTAAATAAGATCTTACCAGTGTACCGAAACCCTAGGATTAAAATTTGTCCTCTTTGCTATTGTTCATTATATGTGAGAGTTTTGTGTAACTGTGGAAAGTATATTTTAGGGCCGAGAGGAACACAAGAAATAGTGTTAGAATGGACTCTAAGTTTCTATTGTATTCACTGTGGGGCTAATCAAGATCTGGCAGAAGCTAAGTGGGTAAAATTTTATTGCCACCTCACCCACAGACAAATATTCGTAACATCCTGTTCACGTTTTCTGTAATAGGTATATTTTGTAGTTCACAGTGACATCTTGTGACTTTGTGGTAACACAGACCGACCGATCAGCAGAAAACCTGTATTTCGCGGTCCACAGCAACATCTTGCGACCTCATTCGGTAACGCAAATTATCCAGTAAAGTCGTAAGGTCGGAAAGTCTCTAATCAAGTATGTGTATGGCAGTGTGCTGAGAGTGTCTGAGATGCAGCATCTCTGTGAAGCGAGTGAGGAGCCCCGTTCTGTGGTTCCGTGTCCTCCGCTAGGAGACCGACCAGAAACGGATGAAGTGGTTGGATATTGTATGCATGAAGTGCTGGAACAAAGTAAGAAATACCTTAAGATGGTGGAACAGAATAAGAAAAGTGTTGAAACTTAAATTAGAATTTGATTATATACCAGAAACCACTCAACTAAGCGATATCAACGGGAGTTTAACTCAATTAGACTTTGAACAAAGAACCCAGAGACAAGAATTGCTTGATATAATAGTATATCATCTAAGAGGGTTTGTAAGACAATTAGTTCAAAAGAGAGATGAATTAGGGTACAACCCTCTAGTGATTCAGAATATTTGCAACTGGGAACCGGTTTGGGAACACGACCCCTGGGTTAGCTGGTACATTACTGACACTCGGATGGTTGAATGATCCGGTGAATACCCTGCATTCTATGATATTTATCAGTAATAACTAGTACATTGTAAATAGATATTCTATGCATGACATGGTGGGATAAATTGAAAAATACCTTTAGACGGGAACCAAAAATTCATAAGAAACCAACTCAAATAGAAGGTGCAGATTGGAGTTTAGCAAAAACAAGACTAGAATAAAATCCAACAGGGAGAAACACTCAAGGAATTACAAGAAGTATTAAATAAATTCAAAAGACACCTAGAATACAAGGGGTACTTTAATAACTGGGAACCTGTGTGAGCTTTAGATCCTTATACAGGGTAGTATCTAAGTGCATATTAAGCTCCTATAATAATGGGAAACCAACAAAGTAAAGAAGTAAACTTAAAACCCCCCTTAGGATGTATTCTGAAACACTGGAAAGATTTGAGAGAAATCCCGGGAGGAAACGTGAATAAAAAGACACTTTTAAAATACTGCCAACAGTGGTGGTCATTGTATATGTTAGATGACAGTGAAAAATGGCCACTAGAAGGGAGCCTCAATTATAATACAATTCTACAACTTATGCTGTTTCTCCAGTGGGATGAAGTAATGTATTGTGATATGTTTTTCACCCTGAGGAACAAGCCTGAATGGCAGAGGGACTGTGGAATAAATGTCCCACCCCAAGATCCCTTTGTTCTAACGTTAGAAAGAAATGGGAAAAATCTCAAACCAAAGGAACGTCGTTGTGATGCCTGTAGCATCAGACAGCGGTACCTTAAGTGAAGAAGGGACAGTGAGGAAGAAAGTGTAATAAGTCTTCGAGAATTACAGCCTTTTGCGCCAGGGTATGGGGTGCCAGTGCCAAGACCAAGGGATGAAAAAGACAACAGCCTGCTAGAATCAGGAAGGGATGAGAAAGAGAGCACCCTGCAAAAGTCAAAAAGGGATAAAAAGAAGGTAGTTTGCCGGAATCAGGAGGGAATAGAATAGAGAGTAGCCTGTAAAAGTCAGAAAGACATAGAGAAGAGAGTAACCTGCAGAAACCAGGAAGGGATGAAAAAGAAAAGGATGAAAAGGATGAAATAGATGAAATAGATACTGAAAGCTTAGAGGACGATCCGGAAGAAGGGACTAGCCATTCATACTATACTAGGGTTGCTGAACGGAAAACCAAGGACAAGGAGGGGGGGGGAAAGCAAAATCTGAAACTAAAGGTAGCCATACAATAACCCCTCTTCAATGAATAATGCCTCTTGTGGGAGAACAAGCATGGGTAAAGGTACCATTCACAACAAGTGACTTGAACAGCTGGAGGGAAGAAGTGAAATGCTTTAGGAAAAACCCAGAAGGAGTTGCAAGGAGATTTGAATTAATTGCAAAAAATGAAGATATTGATTGGGAGGATATAGATCTAATGCTATCAGAATTAACAGAAACAGAAAAAGAACTTGTATTGAAAACTGGGAGAACACATGCTGCCTTGTTACCAGGAGACGTAGGGAACATATTCCCGGCAAATAATCCAGATTGGGATCCGAACAACCCAGTCCGATATGAATTGTTAACACAATACCGGAAATTAATAGCACTGGGCTTACGAAATGCAATACCTAAAGCAATAAACTGGGCAGCTTTATATGATGTTAGACAAAGACGAGATGAGACACCTTCAGAGTTCTTAGACAGACTTGGGGCTGCTATGAGACAATATACACCCTTGGATCCTGCGTCAGAAGCAGGTAAACAACAATTACTAGTTTTATTGATGGGACAGAGTAATCCAGATATTAGAAAGAAGTTGCAAAAACTCGAGCATCCTGCAGACAAAGATTTGGAGACATTAATGAATGAAACTTGGAAAGTATACAACAATAGGGAGAGAGAAGAGAAAAAGAGAGAGGATAAGAAGCTCACTAAGGTTGTAGTGGTAGCAGTGGTAGCCCAAAACTCAAAGTTCCCAGGGGTGAATACTAGAGGCAGAGGTCGTGGCTACCCCGTATGGGGGAGAGGAGGTTTCCTCTCCCAACAAGCCAGAATAAGATCAAACCAATGTTCCTATTGCTTGTAAATAGGTCACTGGAAACGAGACTGCCCTAAATTAAATGGGAAGTCTGAGAATGCTGCTATCGCCCATCAAAACAGTGACCGAGGAGGACTGGTGAGTGGTTCCCTAGCAGACCCACTGGTTAAAATGGAGTTAGGGGAAGGTGAAAAAGAATTAGACTTTTTAATCAACACTGGAGTTACATTTTCAGTTTTAAATCAGGAACTAGTGCCAGAAAGTGACGAATTTGTACAGGCCAACCAGAAAAAGCTTATTTTCTGAAGCCCCTTAAGTATAAAATTGGGAAACAAATGGGAATTCATCAATTTTTATGTTTACCCAATTCTCCAAGGTCTCTACTAGGTAGGGATTTATTAGAAAATTTAGGAGCTATAATAAGATTCGACAAAGATAAACTTGAATTCCAGGTAAACAAGGAACAATTGATAATGGCTTTAAGCCTGACTCTCAGTTGTATAAAACCAGAACCTAACAACCACAATATTGAACAAATCATGAGTGAAACATATCCATTGGTATGGGTCACAGACATACCTGGGAAATCAGGACAGGTAGCCCCTATTTTTATTGAACTAATACGAGCAAAACCAGTAATCAGAAAACAATACCCACTGAGACTAGAAGATAGGAAGGGAATTTTTAGAATTAGGGTTACTAGTAGAATGTGAATCAGATTTCAACACACCAATTTTGCCAGTTAAGAAATCAAATGGGACTTACAGACTAGTTCAAGATCTAAGAACTGTAAATGAGATCACAAAAACCCTACACCCAGTAGTAACCAACCCTTATACACCTTTGACTAATAATCTGGACTTGATGATCTTGGAGGTCTTTTCCAACCCAATCTATTCTATGATTCTATGATTCTATGATTCTATGATTCTATGATCAGGAATCAGATCATAAGTGGATTCAAAGAAATAGAGGTAAGCTATTAGACAATGGGTGGGGTCAATTAGAAACAGGACAACTAATATTACCAGGAAAATTAATGTGGCAATTTGTTAAAACAGAACATGAGAAAACCCATTGGAGTTTAGATCCACTTTACCAGTATTTAAAAACTAGAATAGCAGGGCCAAAACTATTCACCACAATAAAACAGGTCACATCCCAATGTGAACGATGCCTGAAAAACAATCCAAATACAGGAACTAAAATGCAACAAGGGGCAATAAACAGAGGGAAATTCCCAGGTGAAGTGTGGCAAATTGATTTCTCTGAACTCCCAAGAAAAGGGGGATACAAATATCTTTTAGTGTTGACGGACACATTTTCCGGATGGCCTGAAGTGTTCCCATGCAGAACAAACAAAGAGAGGGAAGTAATCAAGGTGTTGTTAAATGAAATCATACCACGATTTGGAGTGCCTAAGAACATTTCCTTGGACAGGGACTCGCATTTTTGTGCAAAGGTTGTGAGAGCAATAAACAAAGCATTACAGATCAAATGGCAATTACACATGCCCTACAGACCACAAGCCAGTAGGCAAGTAGAAAAAATGAACCATCTTATCAAACAACAAATTGCTAAAATATGCCAAGAAACCAATTTACAGTGGTATCAAACTTTACCTATTGCTCTGATCAGGTTAAGAGTCAAGCCCCGATCAAAAGAAAAACTGAGCCCATTTGAGATTTTGTATGGTCGACCTTATGCTATGCAGATTGTAAATAGTGATGCTGTAGACCAAATAGGTAATCAATATGTATATGATTATGTTATAACCGTAGGAAAGTACTTTGATAAAAATCCACAGTAGTAATAGACCAACAACCCAAACAGCCTGACTGTAAATTGCATCCATTTAATCCCTGTGACTGGGTATATGTTAAGAATCTTTTAGGAAAACCTCTGCAAGAAAAGTGGGAGGGACCCTTCCAAGTGCTGCTGACCACCTTCACTGCAGTTCGGATAAAGGAGCGACCCACATGGATCCACTATTCCCGAATCAAGAAAACTCCAGAGAATAAACAAGAAGACATGAAGAGACAAAAACCAACACCATGAACCCAGTTTTCTCCCAGACCTTCCCAGCGTTTACCCTTGGACTCTTGATAAGTATTGTTTTATCCCAGAACCCCACTCCAGAATGGTCATGGTCTATTGCACACATATTTAAATCACTCTTCGATGATGAACCAGTTCTTGCCATTTATGCTTTGCATAACAACCAGCCATACACTCCACATGACTGGAATAGAGTTGAAGAGACAGGTAGGCTATTAGGGCAGGAAGGAGACAACATTCAAGTAGGATGTCGAGATATAGATACACTAGCACAAGAGACAGAACAAATCACATTGACTATTGTATCTAAACAAAACTCATCAATTATATACAGTCATGTAGAAAATATGGGTCATATTGTTTGGGTTCAAAGAAAGGGACTGATTTCTTGTCAATGGGATAGTACAAGAAAGGATAGACAAGCCAGAGCACAGTGTGAGATCAGGTTACTATTAAACCAACCAGTTTCAGTTTCATGTAAGTGGGAAAATAAAGATAAAAGCCTAACGGAACAGTTCAGTATTAAATCCACAAAAGGTCCTATCACTGACCCACCTGAAGGAACAACTAATATTCCCACAACTCCTTTTCCAAGTTGCGAAGGGGTGCATAATTTAACCTTCATAGGACCCCATGTGATAAGGCAGTCAAATGAATTAAAATTACCGTTAGATCCCACATATTCACTGAAGAGAGTTCAGGTAAACATCCAGACAGACATAACACACCTGCAAAAAGACTGTCGACCTTTTGTGCAGCAAAGCCTCAAGGGTTGGAATGCATGGTTGGCAGCTAGATCACACCCCAGACGAACACGAAGAGATGTAGCTGGATGGACTGGCACTGGGCTAGGTGTATTGAACACAATAGATCAAGAAGTGTTGATAAATAAGCTGAGTGCTGTCACTTCTAATTTAGGGAAGCTCAAATTTCCCTTGAGCTCATCTATGTTTACTCTAGCAGAAACCCAGTCACTGGCAGTTAAATTGATAATCCTAATAGCTAACCACACTGCTGAAGATTTCCTTAAAATTGCTGACTATGCTGGTGATATCAGTAAAGAAGTTGCACTTGCTATCCAGTGCATTCAAACACAGCAATGGGTACAGTCAGTGGCCGCAGGAATATTGAGAGAAGGAACATCAGGTACACTACCCCAAGAAATAAGGGAAATAATAGCAAGAAATAACTCCACTACTCAATTTGAGAAAGATCATCAGGCCTAGTGGCAGCTAGTGACCTTTACTTACAATTCACAGTACGAACAAATTGAGGCCTATGTTCTCACCATTAGCTCTGCAAGAGAGAAAATCATCTTTCCTGTTTTAACACTGGGAGTTATACATCAGAATGTTATAGTTAGACCAATAGGCCATAATATTTGAGCAAGTTATGATTGTACCAAGAACAAATGGTAATCAGTTAGTACAGAAGTATGCATTCCTAAGGGACAGTTATGTTATATTTGTGAAAATGCTGATGCCTGCTCGGCTAGTGCTAAAGGAAAAAAACTCAGGAGCAGTTAAGTAGGGGCGAGATAAGGAAAGGGTTTAATTGTGCCAAGGCAATAGATGTTACAAGACGCTCACCCAGCTGTGCCTGAGATGTTACATTTTATAATATTATCTGTCCAATCCCAAGTGTGTCCACCCCCTAGCCTTTACTCTGGACTGCCCCGGGGTCACCCCCTGAGAATTGGGTCTGGGGGCTTTTAGGGACCACCTACTTCACCATCTTCATCATCTTCAGAGCACAAAGGGTACATAGTCACCTAGTTCTTGACTCTGTTTTGTTGTTCAGGCCCTGATACGGCTGTTCTCTAAACAGTCTAGGCCTTGCCTTGACAAGAGACTAAACACTGCCACTGAATTCAGGGGTAGATTTGATATGGGGAGCATAGAATGGGGTAAGAGGGTTAAGGAATGTGTAAACTACTTGTACTACAGGGAAAGGGAGTGAGTGACTGCTAACCAGGAATTTACAGCACTGCAACAGCATTAGTTCCGTGAACTCTCCAAGAAGACCCTAAAAATCTGGTTTGCACCATGGCTTGCAATCTTTGAGACAATCTGGTAACATCGTTGTTGGAATAATTAGTTAAAGTTGCTTAAATAGTTTGCTGAGAATGCTTTCTTAGGTTTATTGCTTTGTTGGTATTCATATATCTATAAATGCACCTATTTTAACAGGTGAGGCAGTTTTTATCCATGGAGGCAAGAAGTCTCTGTAAGACTACTCCATGAGGTAAAGATGATTGACTGCAGTCTGGGACAGGTTGGAACAGGACAACCTGCCCCCGGAAAGGCCTAGAATTTGTCCAGAGAGTATAAGCTCTCTGTGGTGAGTTACTGGTACTGCCAGGGTGTTTTTGCATCCAAATGCAGTTTGCTTCGAGTAAGCTCTTAACTGACCTGTTAAATCTGTGACTGGCAGTTAATCGCTTTATGTGATAAAAGTACAAGCTCCTCTCTCAGAAGATTGAAATGCAGGAATTCCAAGATCCAAAATTCCTGTGAAATTGTCATCAGACAGTAATACTTGTTTAATGTTTTAAGATCTGCTTTGCAGGAACTGCAGAAATTCATCATGTCATCTAAGCCTGTGAGACTGGACACTCCTGCTCATCTGTTCCAGCCCAAGAACTGAGTTTATGTTAAACACTGAGACTGAAACTCCTGCAAACCAAATAGAAAGAACTGTTTTCAAGTCCAGTAGACCATCTCCAACGTGGACAGAGTTATCATCAAGGACCCTGAATTTCACCCAGGAAGAAGAAAACCTCTGTTCCTGAGACAAGTAGAGCAAAGACTGTTACAAGGACTGTTAAAATAGTGTTTTAAGTTTGCCTCTCTTGTTTGTATTGCTTAGTATTGCCAGGAACTATGGATTAAGTTTAAAACCTAAATTTATATTTGGCTTTAGCAAAATGCACCAAACATTCTTTATAAGTTGAGTGCTGAATTTGCACTATGGATTTGGCTAGATTTGGCAACAAGTTCAAATTATATATTAGATAATTCTTGAAGATGTTTCATTAAGTTTATTTCCACAAACTTACTTCATAGTTACCAAGTTGAATCTGAATAGAGCAGCCACTCATGTATAAAATCTGCATAGCTTGTTATATGGTTAGTACTATGTATAAGTAGTAGAGATTGAACAAGATCTTTGAACCTTGTTTAATCTCTAAAGGGGGGACTGATGCCTTAAGCCCCTAATGGTTTTTATTTTTCTAATATTTGTAAGCCTTGTAAGTTTTATAAGTAGACTCTAAAAGCAGCATCCCTTACGTTCCTTTTCCTGTAGCACCCTTGTTTACACATTCCTTAACCCTCTTACCCCATTCTATGCACCCTATATCACTCCTACCCCTGAATCCAGTAGAAATGTTTAGTCTTTTGTCAAGGCAAGGCCTAGATTGTTTGGAGAATGCTTACATCTTGACCTAAACCACAGAACACGGTCAAAAACTGGGTGACTATGTACCCTTTGTCCTCTGAAGAAGATGAAGATTGGATGAACCGAGGGTCCCAAAACACACCCCAGACCTATTTCTCAGGGGTGGACCCGGGGTCGTCCAGAATAAAGGCCACAGGGTGGACACATTTGGGATTGGATGGATGGTATTATAAAATGTAACATCTGGGGCACAGCGGGCGCGCGCATCGTAACATCGTTGCCTTGGCGTAATAAACCCTTTCTTATCTCACCCCTAATTAACTGCTCCAGAGATTTTTCAGCACCATACATCCCACAGCATCATCACCATCTTCATCATCTTCAGAGCACAAAGGGTACATAGTCACCTAGTTCTTGACTCTGTTTTGTTGTTCAGGTCCTGATATGGCTGTTCTCTAAACAGTCTAGGCCTTGCCTTGACAAGAGACTAAACATTGCCACTGAATTCAGGGGTAGATTTGATATGGGGAGCATAGAATGGGGTAAGAGGGTTAAGGAATGTGTAAACTACTTGTACTACAGGGAAAGGGAACGAGTGACTGCTTTTAAAATCTACTTCTACTACTTATAAAACTTATAAAACTTACAAAAATTAGAAAAATAAAAACTAATAGGGGTTTAAGGTATCATGCAGTTGTAGAAAATGAAGACTTATGCTTAGATACTGAAGATAGTGTATGTACCTTTGAAATGCTTCCTCAAAATAAGGCTCAATCACAAGTATTTTATGTAGGAAATGGATGTGCATGTGTTAGAACTGCTTGTGTTAATATTATTATAGATAACTGTCATGAGATAACTAATGGCACTAATTTTTGTGTATGTAATTTCACTAGGATTATAGGTTGTGATTTTAGTTATACTGTCCCTGTAACTACCCAGCAATTGATTGAAACTGAATATACTTTATATCATGATGTACCAAGACTACAGATAGGTATGGACACTAATCTTTTCAAAACAATGCTTACGCACCCTGACATAGAGAAATTAGTCCAGGAAGTGAACAAAACCACTCAATGCATGCTCTGACAAGTAGAAAATGACTCAGTAAGTATAAAGAATGTCTTAACAAAAGTTGAATGAGTGGGAGAACATCACTGGTGGGATATCTTTACAGGATATTCCCCAACAGTAACACAAGTGTTCCACTACTTAGTACACCCGATGTCAATCATAGTTGTTGTTATGCTTCTGTTATCCCTCTTAAACGTGTGGCTGTGGTACAAATTAAACTCCATATTCAAAAGAACGCAAATAATTTGGGCAATGATGCACGCATATCAACGACCTCTGTCTATGGAACAGAATTCATAAGTTCTAAGAAAAGGGGGGAAATGAAACAGAGCAAGGCCTGAAGAGTTAACTCAGAATGCATGCTCTGAGCAAAGAAATAAAGAACCAAGATTCAAGGACTAGCGGAAGATAACACTTTACGAAAGAATGTTGACACACTGACACAAAAGAACATAAAGTATGAGTACAGGGAAATAAAGAGCACCAAAAATGCTAACACACATACATAAATAGACATAAGGAAGGAACACGGAGAGATAAGGGGAAAGAAAAGGACCAGAGTCCAGAAACTCCTGCCAAATACATGTTGGAGTCAGCAGAATTAAGGAAAGTTCAAAAGTTTACCTGAGGGAGAAGAGTAAAATGATGACCCCAGAGGCTGAAGTAACAGGAAGTGCCACCAGGATTCTCCCCAAAATGATGACCCCGCCCCTGACTCCGCCCTAACTCTGCCTGCTATGAATATTATAACTAGATGTTGCAATAATATGAATATACATGTAAAGATGATGTAATCTCTCACAAAAATTGTATAAATAGTCTAACTTTTCACTGATTGCTTCGGAACTCTTTGTCCAGCGTGAACTGGGAGTTCCCCAACGTTGCCTCAAATAAATACCTTGCTGCTTAAAGACTAAAGATTGTCTCTGAGCAGCTCCATTGCGCCTTTTGGGACACAAAATCGGTATCAGTTGCTCCTCATAAGACTTGTGCTCTAGTCCGTTCACTAGCTTCATTGCCCTTCTTTGGACATTCTCCAACTTCTCAATGTCTGTCTTGTAGTGAGATGCCCAAAACTGAACACAGTATTCCAAGTAAGTCCTCACCAGTGTCAAGGACAGAGGGACAATCACTTCCCTAGTCCTCCTGGTCACACTATTGCTGATACAAGCCGGGATGCCATTGGCCTTCTTGGTCACCTGGGCACACTGCTGGCTCATGTTCAGCTTTCTGTCAGTCAGAACCCCCAGGTCCCTTTCTGTCTGGTCGCTCTCCAACCACTCTGTCCCCAACCTGTAGCATTGCACGGGGTTGTTGTGACAGAAGTGAGGGATCCAGAACTTGACCTTGTTGAACCTCATACAGTTGTCCTTGACCCATCAATCCAGTCTGTCCAGATCCCTCTGTAGAACCTTCCTACCCTTAAGCAGATCATCACTCTTACCCAACTTGGCGTCATCTGCAAACTTACTGAGGGAGCACTCAATGCCCTTGTCCAGATTATTGATAAAGATATTAAACAGGACTGGTCCCAATACTGAGTCCTGGGGAAGACCACTTGTGGTCAACCACCAACTGTTCTTGCTGGGTAGAAGCAGACTATTCCCAGTTCGTGCAGTTAGTAGTGACCAAAGTAATAACAAAAGTGGTCAGAAAAAAAGAAAAAGGTTCTGAGCGAAATCCTTTAGAAAATCTTTCAAATAATATAATCCCGGGGAGAATGAGGCACAAAATTCGGACTCAACACCTTCTCCAGGTCCTCCCCAGATGCAGGGTAGAGCCAGGAGGAGACAGGGTTGGGAAGCACTCAGGTAACTGTATCCCCTTGGAGGAGTCCCAATGCAGGGGGCACAGAGAGGTATGGGTTGTGTGTTTGTTCCTCTGACGAGTGCTGAAGTACAGGAATTTGAAAAGGAGATGGGGAGGCTACTGGAAGATCCATTAAGTCTGGCAGAGCAGTTTGACCAACTTTTGAGACCTAATGTATACACGTGAAATGAAATAAAATCTGTAATGAGAACATCGTTTTCTGTGGAGGAGAGAGAGGGCTTTAAGGTAGTCCCAGCTGGGAGAAAAAGGTTTGGACGGTTTTGGTTGAGAGAGGGGGCTTTAAGGCAGTCCCGGTTGAAAGAGAGAGTTTCAAGGAGACTCCAGTTTAGAATAAAGGTTTTTGGATAGTTCCAGTAAAAAGAGAGAGTTTCGGGGGGACTCTGGTTTAGAAGAAAGGTTTTTGCATGGTTCCGGTAAGAAGACAGGGTTTCGGAGCTTTGAGGCAGGTTGCACCTGAGAGATAAAGTTTCAGGGTTGCATCCGAGAGACAAAGGTTTCTGAGAGAAAAAGTATCGGGCGGCTCCAGTTTAGGTACGAGGTTTTTAAGCGGTAGCTTAGAGAGAAGGTTCGGAAGTGGGGAGTCTGTGTACTGGTTCGCAGTCCGCATGCTGTTTGGGAGCCCGTGTGCTGTTTGTTAGGGAACCCGTGTGCTGTTTGTTTGGGAGTCGGTGTGCTGTTTGGGAGTTTGTGTGAGCTACCTTGGAGTTTGCATGCGGTGTGAGCTAAAACTTGTGTGAATTGTTTCTGTGTCGGCGTTGTGTGCAGTATGTCTTGATAAATTGTTTCTGTTTCAGAGTTTGTGTACAGTGTATGAGCTAAAACTTGTGCGTCTTAATAACTTATTCCAAAAGTTTAGTGAGTGCAGTGTGTGTGAAGTATAACTTTCAGTATCTGGTATAGTTACTGTAAGAAAAGTTTTCTCACTGACTTGTAGCATCGATTCTGTAGGTGCTACGAGTAAGAGAAGTTTTCTTATTGTCTTCTAATACCACTTTTCTAATGTAGGGGCTGCAAGTAAGAAAAGTTTTCTTACTGGTTTGAGTGCTGCAAGAAAAGTTTTCTTGTAATCAGCACGTGTTCAGTGCTGTAAGAAAAGTTTTCTTGCTGTCTTAGGTGCTGCAAGAGAAGTTTTGTAATCAGCACGTGTTCATTGCTGCGGGAAAACTTTTCTTACTGTCTTAGGTACTGCAGGAAAAGTTTTCTTGTTGTAATCAGCACGTGTTCAGTGCTGTAAGAAAAGTTTTCTTACTATCTTCTAGCATCAATTCTAATCAGTCAGTGTCTGATGCAAACAGGGTGGTCAGGAAAGAGTTTCTTATTGTTCTGTGATACTAGTTTTAATCAGAACTTATTAACAACTTAGTGTCTAGTGCAGGCAGTGTAATGAAGGAAGGTTTTTATTATTTCCTGTGATATAAATTCTAATCAGCTTCCCACTATTTATTTCCCGCACTTCCTAACATAAAAACAGTTACACGTAAGAATTGGTAATGGAAAAAGAAATAAAGAAACAACTACGAATTATCATGGGAAATAGCCAAAGTAAGAAGGTTACAAGGAAGAGCCCTCTGGGCTGTATCTTAAGCCATTGAAAAGATCTGAGTGGTGTGACTAGAAATAGTGTCAATAACAATACCATGATTGAATATTCCATACAATAGTGGCCTCTGTATAAACTAAACGAGGGAAAAGGTTAACCACCAAATGGAACTTTAAACTGTAATTTTGTAATTAATGTTATTTTTAAGTCGTAATAAAAAATGAGATGAAGTGATATATACAGATATGTTTTTCTCTCTGCGAAATCATCCAAAAAGGCAGAGAGACTGTAGAATAAACGTTTCACCCCAGGATCCCCTGGTATTAGCATTAGAAAAGAACAAAAATAAGGAATAAAGGAGAAATTAACTAGACTGGTAGCAACTGCCACAGTGGCAGCTTTAGAGCACAATAAGGAAAGACAACTTAGACAAGGTGCTAGTGGAAAACATAACTTTGTAAGAGACAGGGTTGAAAGATCATTCGAATTGAATAGAGGGCAATTAAAAAGAAATCAATGAGGGACATTAGAAGCATGAATGTCCTAAATTGCAGAAAATTCCTTCCTCTCTTGTAGCAACAACACCCACTAGTTAAAACTAAATTGAAAGAAAATTTGATTTTTTTAATAGACACTGGAACATCTCTTTCTATTTTAAATCAAGAATTAACACCTATAAGTAGGAATTTATAAATGTAACAGAAGCTACCTACTAGCAGAAAGCAGTATTTTCTTTACACCTCTTAAATACAAAATAGGGAAACAAATAAGGACACATAAGTTTCTGTATTTGCCAAGTACACCCAGACCCTTGTTAAGGAGAGACCTATTGAGACAATTAAAAGCACCCATTAAATTCAAAGAGTACCTTGAAGATGCATTCTTTTGCTCACCACTAGCTACAAAAAGCCAAAAAGTTGTTTGACTCAACCTGGACAGTGCTACCTCAGAGATACCATCACAGAATAAATGGCAGATCAATGTTTGATTTGTCAGGGGGTTGATGAGAGGGTGCAGGGAGCTTGTCCTCTTGGGGAACGAGAGCTCACCAGCCAACCTTTCCAGGGGGTCCAAGTGGATTTCGCAGGATTGCCTCTGGTGCAGAAATGGAAATATCTCCTTGTGATTGTAGATCGCCTCGCTCGCTGGGTGGAGGCACTCCCAGTCTTGGGAGCTGCTGCGCAGGGTGCAGCTGGAGCATAATTGGAACAAATGATCCCTGGGTTCGGGGTACCTGAGGCCATTGACTCTGATTGGGAACCACAGTTCACTTCAAAGTTCTTAAAACTGATATGAATCAGACTTTTAAGTGAACAATCACTAAATTAACATTGGAAACAGGACTCCCCTGGACCAAATGCTTACCTTTGACCCTTTTTAGAATCAGAACAGCTCCCAGAAGAAATTTGAATTTATCTCCATATGAGATGTTATTTAGGTTACCTTATCCCACATGCCACAAAAATAGTAGTAAGACCTCTACTCTAGAAGTGGGTGATAAGCACCTCAAGGAGTATATTATGGTGATAGTAAAAAGACTAGAAGATCTTAGACAATGGGGACTACAGCCTCAAACTGTGAAATTAGAAATAAAAACACATAACTTTTCTGCAGGAGACTGGGTCCTAATAAAAACTTGGAAAGAGAAGTCACTAAAACGAGAGTGAAAGAGACCTTACCAGACAATATTAACTACTGAGACAGCAGTAAGGACAATAGAAAAAGGGTGGACTCATAGTGCAAGAGTCAAAAGACCAATAATGCATCCTCCTGATGTCCCTAAATGGAAATGCCAAAGAGAATTCCCCAAGATAAAAATAACTCAAAAGTAAATTTCTTACAGAATTCAAAAAAGAACATTACAGAAAGACATCTTATTGCTGTGGAACAAAATGGTATCTCTGGTTCATGGGAAGGGTCACCGATGAAAAAATTGGTAAAGTAGGTACAAGCTGAGTTGTGAAAACAAGATATGAACACAAGGGATAAGTTTACATCTCACAGTTGGATTAGAGTGTAATAACTGTGAGTACATTACCTCTTTATATAAAGCATTATGAACTAAATATTGCTGTTGTCGCATAAGAAAGTTTATGCAAGCAAAGAATCTAATAGCTCTCACCAGCCTTCAGTATCACTAAAGAGGATATAGTAGAGGGCAAGACCGGGTTGACCTCTGTATCTGCCACAAAGATCTTTTACCCTGCTATTGGCTACAAATCAATAGGCATGGGGAGTGAAGGTACGCCATACTGGACCTCTGCCTACTATAATAGTGTTACAGTTGATGATTATTACTGTTGAGAGCAACTATCCAAAATGTTATCATGATGCTTATTATAAAGAAAGTGTAATATAGACCTTTAGGGCACACAAATATGTGAACAAAGCATGTTACAATAAAGACGAACGAGAAACTTGTGTGAAAGGTTGTAAGCAGTAGTGGGTGGTGACAAACTTGGGACTGACAGGAACCAGATTAGGGTCAGACTGTCCAGAAGGTGAAGAGTGGATTTTGTTGGGATTTTTCATCCAAAGAAGAAGGACAGGATTTAATAAAGGAAGAAGTTGTTACCAGTGGCAAACAGAAAGTACAGCAGAATAAAACACTGTTGAATAATTTATATCTGTACCTGAAGCAAAAATTAATCAAAGACTTGGAATTCCCTTTGGTAAGACAAAATTTATTTATTATTTTAGCAGAAAAAATAGCAATTGAGTTTAACCTTACTCATTGTTGGGTTTGTGGGGGACCCCTAATGACCGAAGAGTGGCCTTGGAAAGGTACTGCCCTAAGTGCAAAAGAAATAATTAAATGGAATTATACCTTGACTAACAGCAAAATAAGTTGGCCAGAAGGATGGGTATTGAGTGTTACAACAGTTGGAGTAGATTGTTTGCAAAGAATAGGAGCCCCTTTTTCACAATCAGTTGGGGATACCCCCTGTAAAGGAATCTTAAGTACAAACTTAGTTACTGGTAAATATGTTCCCCGAGTTCCCAAGATTTATTGGACTAGAAAAAACACTTCTGACTGGATAAGAAACTGGAAATTGTACAAATGCAAAGGAACAAAAATAAATCTTTTTTCAGAGATTAGTGAAATTTCAAAATTCTGGGAGAACATAGATCATATCTCTGAAGAATTTTGGAAAGCACCAGATGGGTTTTTCTGGATATGTGGGAAAAGAGCATATACTCTTCTCCCAGGAAAATGGACAGAATGCTGTGCCCTAGGCTTAATACAACCTGAATTTTTCTTGTTATCTTTAGAGAAGGGGAATAAGCTAGGAGTTCCGCTGTATGAAGATCTAAAATGGGAAAAGAGGACAATTGGGAGAACTCAGGGATGAGAAAAAGATGGTGTCCCCAAAGAATTATAGAGACACATGGCCCGAGTACATGGGCATATGATGGGAGTTGGGGTTATCAAACTCCTATTCACATGCTTACCAACCACACTACACAAGGTTTGGGGTTACTGACCCGCCAGCAAACCCAAAGCAGAGCAGTCATATACCAGAATCGGTTGGTGCTAGACTACCTCTTGGCAGAAGAAGGAGGGGTGTGTGGTACATTTAATACTTCAAACTGTTGTTTGCAGATAGATGATAATGGAGAAGCAATAACAAATACAGCAACCAATATCCAGAAAATAGCCCATAAACCAGTACAGGAGGGGTGGTGGGTTAATCCATTTGGGAAAACATGGTGGAAACAGTTGGGTTTCCTTCTTTTGTGTACCTTTGCTGGACTGTTATTTCTGCCTTGTTTAATTCCATGTTTTATAAGATTAATTCTGAGTGTAGAGTTGTCGTGGGGAGAAACAGTTTTTCCCCCTGCAGTTATAAAATGGTAAAACCCCAGGGGGTGGTGACCATTGAAGTTTTGAAGTTTTACCCAATGAACGCTTCTGCAAAATATAAATATATCACAACCAGAACGGAAGAGAAAGTTGTTGTAGTTGTAGTAGAAAAAGGTAGCCATGTTGTGAATGCCACGAGGAAGGGGGCTCGGAGTCCCTTGGGCCCTCTGGGACCCCCCAACCAGGGGCTGGGGGGAGCTGCAGAGACTTGGAACAGTGTTAGGCTGGGCTAAGTGTCTGTAGTTGAACTGGGAGATGTTTCTCTACTGTGAGCAGCAACAAGAGATCCTGAAAGCAGCGGCAGACCAGCACTGACCAGAGAAATGGTGGCACAGAGCCAACAGATAAGACTAAGCAGCAACAAAGGCATGCAGCACCGCAGAGAGAACTCCTGGAAGGAGAGTTGAGAGAGAGAGAGAGAGAAAACTGAATTCTACAGAGTTTGGGTAAGAACTGAATAAGAACCCCAAACTCCTTGGAGACCGCTCACCTCTGAGGGAGGGGTGAACTGCAGCAGCACTGCAGAAAGGAGCTAGAAAACTCCAAGAAGGAATGTGGAGAGGGTGACCTTGGTTCCCTCATTGCTTGAGACAGAGCACAGAGCTCTGTAGGGAACTTAAATCCCCTGAAGATAAGGACGGTCGAGAAGACCCTTGAGTTTTGTGATATGACGTGGTGATAGCTCCCCTTTGTCCTGGGAAACGCAGCCCACGGAAGACCCCTAGCTTGGAGACGATGGGGCCGAGGGGGCTTGGATACCCCCCTCGTGTGTGCTGGCAGAGATCCAGTCACGGTTGCTGCATGCATGAGAAGAGGATGGATGACTGCTACCCTAGAGAAACTTGTTCTGAGAGTGGAAAGGATCTTTCCTTTTTTCCTCCTGGACTTTTATTTGGAGGGGAGAAGAGATTTGATCCATTGTAAATACTTATGTCATGGTAGAGATAATTAAGATTGTATATAGTGTATTGTAGTATTTATTTGTACAGTCATTGTAATATATTCCCTTTCCCCCATTTTGAGTCTGGTGTGGTGTCTGGAAAAAACCATCTCACATTGGGTTGAGATGTGGAAGGGGGGTTTGGACTAGAGAATTGAATTTTGGGAATCTCACACCATGACAAGTTCAAAGAATGCACCTTACCACCACACCGATGGATCTGAAGGACGCTACAACTGGGAACCTTGAGACGTGGAAGATCATAGTCCTACACCCCGACTCTGAGCAAGTAAAAAATAAGACCAAAGCATTGGAGATGCTAGTTGAATGGGAACGATCTCGAAAGGACAATGAAAACATCTAATGTTGACCTTGTAATGAAACCATGAAGAAAAGAAAAAGGGGGGATTGTGGGAAATAAATAAGACGGTTTTATTACAAGCAGAGATTTCCATGGTTACCTCGTGTTGAGATACCTAGAGGTCATTTTGTTTGAAGGACTAGGGAGCCAATTTGTGGTCGAGGACTGGTGGACTGCTTGTAGTTCTGCTTGAAGTTGCTTACTGTTGCTGCCTGCCTGCTGCCACATACAATTCTGCTTGGGGTTGACTATTGCTGCTCATTGTTGCCTACTGCTGCTTATAGTTCTGCCTGCTTACTGTTACTTACTGTTCTGTTTGCTTACTGTTACAGTGTGAAGGTGAGCCAGGAAGAATGTAAGGTGGTGAGACCAGCCTGGGTTCACTGCCAGGGAACCATGCGGTAGACCGGGGGTAGGGAAACAACCTGATATGTGAATGAGGACAACCAATGGACTGCACCAGAAAGCAAAGATTACCTTTTAAGGAAGAAAAGAGTAAGGGTTGGCATGGGAGGAGCGAGGGAGTGGCTATTCTAATCGAAGGGTCTTAAAAGGGCTTGTCTCTCCCATTTGGTGTGCTCGGACCAGGTTATGAGTTCCTTGTGCCCAGCACTCTGTTAACAAAGTTCTTTGTTTCACTTTATTTGACCATCTTCTAAATTTTAATTAGAGATATTTCTCACACCATGACACCACCCGTAACTCACCACAGATAGTTTGCATTGTTTGGATTTTCTGAATGGATTCTAGGACAAAGCAGATAAGCCTTATCAAGGTAGAGCATCCTGCTACACAGGGTTAGGTACTACACTGTTATAGTTTCATACTTTTTGGTGAATTTTCCACACTAACAGTCTTTGCTAGGATGAGATAGTTATCAAAATTTCATTGTTTTCTAACTCGAAGTCCAATTGCCCCCCATTGAAAAGCTAATGACTTTTCTCTGCGAAAACGGGACTCTTGTTTCCTCTGCCTCTGCCTGAGGCAGTGGGGGAAGGTAGATTTCCCTATGTAATTTTGGTTGAGGCAACAGCTAAAGGGAAGGTTCTATGGGAGGGGAAAGCAGGGGGAAGGGTAAAGGAACTGGCAGTGTTTGGTTGGGAGGTGCTTGGCTCCTCTACCTCTTTACTTTTTTGGGGGGGTTGCCGCATGGCGTGGGTGGGAGCAGTGCAGTCTGGTTTTTCTTTTGGATTGCTCACCTAGCTCAGGAGTGTGCAGAGTCCCTACCTGCACCCTTTCTCCCCCTTCTTCCCTTCCCGTGCTAGCGGCACCTTGCATCAATCGACAGGAGGGTCCCAGTTAAAACCAACTTTCAACAACGTGAGTCCACAGGAGCCCTTGAGGGGAAGAACCAACCTCCCCCCCTCCTCCCTTCTCTTTTTGCGGGCCAGCAGCAGCCCACAACCTCCGGGTCGTGCATCAAACCAACTTAGTTGCCTCCCGCGCACCGATCCCCACAGAGGCGGTGGCCACTGGGGCCCAACAGTGCACCCCCTTGCCAACCGCCAGTGAGCAACTGCAGCCTTTACTTCTCCCAGAGCCCAACAGCGCCCCCTGCTGGTTGAAAGGGAGTCACTGCAGTTCTTGCATTTCACTGGGGCCCAACAGCGCCCCCTGGTGACAGTGAGTGAGGCACTGCAGTCCCTGCCTCCCGAGGCTCACCAGTGCCCCCTGCTGGGTGTGGTTATAAATGCGTCAAAAGGCAAAAGATACTTAATTGGTTTTGGCGAAAGTTTCAGTTACAGTATTGTTACTTGTTCTGTTTTGTTATATATATATATATTTAGTAAAGATCTGTTATTTCCTTTTCCACACCTTTTCACCTGAAACCTCTTAATTTTGAAGTTATCATAACTTAGAGGGAGGAGTTTGCTAAGGAGGGCAGAATAAGAAAAAAACAAACATTTTTGTCTTGTTAAACTGAGACACACACACACCCACATGAACAGACCAAGCAACATTGTGACCAGTGGCTCCATACCTAATGCACAAATGCTTAGATCAAATTTGTTTCCAACCTGCTCTGGGCAGATCTGTTGTTATGTTAATCTGATCTGTTAATCCTTCATGCCTCACATTGAGCACCAATTAAGGTTGACGTGATTTGAGAATGGTATTCTCCAATTTAGTAGTCCTGATGAAAAACCACACCCCCATCCACTTCCCCTCCCCCTCCAGTTGGAAGCACAAAAGGCAAAGATCACAGACTGAGATAAGAACAATTTACTGGAAACAGCAATGAGATAAGAAAACAAACAGTAACAATATTATTAACACAAGTGTACAAAAGAGAGGGTGATTTACATGCAAAATGCTCACTGAGCCCGACTGGATGTGACGTGACCCCAGCCAGCAGCATCCCACCCTGACTAATCCATCCACCATGCTTGCTCCACCAGAAAGCTTACTCCCTTCTTCTCAGAAGTGAGACAGCCCCTTTCCCCCTCCCCTGGAAACTGAAGTGAGATGGTATCAAATAACATTAGGGTCTTGGTCACACCCACAGAGTTCCAAGCTCTGCCCCCTCATGGTTACTGCAAAAAATTAACCCCGTCCTTTGCCAAAACCAAGACAACTTGGAACTCCTAGATGCTCTAATAATGCAAGTAACAGTATTATGGAGGAATATCCACAATAATAATTCTCTAATTTGCCTTTTAAAAGGGAGAAAAATATCCTGTGTAATGGACTAACTGTTGACAGAAATCTTAATCAAAATCATCTGATATGAACAATTATTTCTAATGTAAAATTCTAGTCATAGTTTCCATTGCTTTTAAGATGAAAATCAAGAGACCTGAAATTCACAGAATAGACCACTCATCCCTGTGGCAAGGATAACTATGCCACAATATGCTTCAGGCATCTGGAAAAACAAATAGAACAGTAACAGTACTGTTTTACTCTGAAACAAGCTATTCCTTTCTTTTTAAAGTCAGTACTTCTTGAAACAATATCTCTTGATATTACTTCAGTAAAAATCTGAGCAGGTATACTCCATGCTCTGATGTAGTTTAATGAACAGGTGTTGCTGTATTAGTAAATATTATTTTTCAATGACTGTATAGAGTTTTTATGTTAAATCACTAAACTAAAGAGAAAGAATTACTGTGTAAATACGCAATGGAGTCAAGTATGTATGTAAATACATACATAGGGGCAAGTCCTGGAATACTGTATAACCTCAGAAAAAAACTACTTTTCCTAGACCTTAGCAAAGGGCATTTAAACTTATCACATTTTTCTTTCTCAGATAAAGGGTTTTCATATATAGCTATGCTATGAAGAGTGATAGCTTAACCATGTGTCATGCACCTCATACAACATTTGCAGCTCTCATGGTCAAATATGATGAGTGTTTTGAGAGCATTAAGTTTAATAAATTCGGGGGGGAGTTGCGGAGCTGAACAGGGTCTGTCTATGTGCACAGATGAAAGAGGACTTAATAAAAACAGTTTAAGGAAGGTTGGAAAGTATTTTTCTTTTTACTCTTCACATCCTATTTATCAAGATACACATTCAAGAACAGACTTTTTCAACATTTCCTTCTTTTTTTCTGTAAATCACTGGAGACTAAAACTTCTTCCCTATCTCACTCTCTCTTGTCCTTTATAAAAGAATGTTAATATTCTTTAGAAATTAGAAATTGCTCTTCCATACTCATAGGCTCTTGTGCCAGTCTGTAAAATCACAGTAGTGTTGAAGGTTGAGGGAGGTGATTGTCCCCCTCTACTTTGCTCTCGTGAGACTCTTCCTGGAGTACTGCATCCAGCTCTGTGGTCCCCAACATAAGAGGGACATGGACCTGTTGGAGCGAGTTCAGAGGAGGGCCATGAAGATGATCAGGGGGCTGGAACACCTGTCCTATGAAGACAGGCTGAGAAAGTTGGGGTTGATCAGCCTGGAGAAGAGAAGGTTCTGGGGAGACCTTATAGCAGCCTTCCAGTGCCTAAAGGGGGCCAACAAGAAAACTGGAGAGGGACTTTTCGAAGGGCATGTAGTGATAGGACAAAGGACAATGGTTTTAAGCTGAAAGAGGGTAGGTTTAGATTAGATATTAGGCATTAGGAAATTCTTTACAATGAGGGTGGTGAGACACTGGAAGTGTTCAAGGTCAGGTTGGATGGGGCTTTGAGAAACCTGATTTAGTGAAAGATGTCCCTGCCCATAGTATGGGGGTTGGACTAGATGATCTTTGAAGGTCCCTTCCTACCAAAATCATTTTATGATTCTGTGATTTTATGACTCACATAAAATGTCAACATAGAGAGCCAAGTCCCCTTCTTCAACTGGTAGAGAGAAAAGGTCACTAGCGAAAGCACACCCATGACATTGTGTAGATTCAAAAGTGCACACATTCGCAGATCACCAAGTATCATCACAGTCCTGTCTGTCTGTCCAGTACCACTGCCCAGATCCCAGGTGCTCTTACCTGCTTTTCAGGTCCCCTACTTGCTGACTGGAGTGTTAAAGAAGAGTTCGGACCCGAGGTTCTGAGGCAGAGTTGGTTTATTTCAGCTGGGTGCCTCTGGAGATAGGAGGTATTTGCTTTCCGATTTTTGTTTTAGGTTTTCTCCTTGGATAAAACAAATTATCCCATATAAACCAATAACACGTATGATTTTCCAAAGATTTTCTTAATGATATTAGCTGGTTTTGATCAAAACATACCAAAATCTGGTCAGGTTTTCTGTGGATTTATCCTTGTTTTTCTAGTAATAGATGGCCATTCCTCCTGACACAATTCTATACCGTGCTTTTCAGAGGACTTGAACCTCTCTTAGATGAAATTATTTTTGTCTGCTACAGAGTAGCACAAGACTCAAACCTGCCTCCCACAGTCCTCTGTGTTAGAATTTAAACTCTTTGTCCAATCTTTCACTAAATCAGGTTGCTCAAAGCCCCAACCAACTGGGCCTTGAACTCTTCCAGTGATGGGGCATCCACAACTTCTCCGGGTCACCTGTCTTCCAGTGTTTTTTGCTGCATTGAGTCTTCCCGCTAGTTCCAGTCTGGTCACTTCTGCCAGCGAGCAGCAATCCCATTTCTGGCACCCAACTGTTAGGTAATTTTTATGATACCCCTCAAGGCAAACTCAACATATGTTTGTACTTAAATATAAGAGAAAAAATTTATGAACAACATATTGGGCAGAGTCTGACCGCAATAAGCAATTCTATATGAGGTCTGCAAATATGTGTCACAAGTAGACTGTTTATATGCCCTTGATACACAGTTTCTATCTGTTCCTCATTTTATGGTCATTCAAATTGTATTAGTTTTCGCTGTGATGAAGTTAAATTTTCCTAATTTTCTTCATATGGGGCCATGTTTTGGATTTGTGATTAAAACAAGGTTAATAACACAGGGATGTTTTAATTATTGTTGAACAGTGTTTACACAGAGTCAAGGCCTTTTCTGATCCTCATATTATTCCAATAGCAAATAGGTTAAGGGTGCACAAGAAGTTGGGAGGGGACACAGGTGGCACAGCTGACCCCAACTGACCAAAGGGATATTCCATATCATATGACATCATGTTTAGCAATAAAACCTGCAGGCTCCTCTGTTGCAATGAGTTGGCAGAGTTTATCCTGTGGCCAAGGGGTTTGTGTAACATTACACAGGCCCGAAGGTCAAATTGTGTATCCAGCACAGATGTTACTTTGTCCTATGAATACTCACCAGGTTGAAACTCAGTAGCCAAATCCAGTTCAAATCTCTGATTTTCAGATCCAATTGGTCTGATATAGACACCTTCTTAGTTGTTGACTGATGATAACTTAGAGTTTTAAAATCACTTCCCGGAAACATAACACTAATAGGGACACCTATCATGGACTCTTACTGTGAAATACCACTGTGTTTGGGATGCTCCAATGATATATTGTGTTGGAATATCATTGTGTTTTACTTTGCTTTTGTGGTTAGTTGACCTTGTCCGGTTGCCTAATGCTCACCCAGTGAATAGTCTCAGGAGAAAATAAGATGAAAAAGCTCATGGGTCGAGATAAAGACTGGGAGATCACTTACCAAATATTCTCATAGGCAAAACAGACTAGACTTGGGGGAAATGATTTTATTGCCAATTAAAATATATTTGGATGGTGAGAAACAACAACAAAAACTATCCTCCCCCTCTTTTCCCAGGTTTAACTTCACTCCTTCATTGCCAACTCTAACCTTCCCGTCTCAAGCGGCACAGGGAGCATGGGGTGTTACAGTCAGTACTTAACAGTTCTTCTTTGCCTCTCTTTCCTTTTCCTACTTTTCCTGTGCTCCAGTACATGTCCTCCCCATGGGCTGCAGTCTTTCAGGGGGAAAAAAACCCCTGTTTCTTTGTGGCCACTCCACAGGCTGCAGTTCCTTCAAAGAATAGCCAACTGATCCTGTGTGTGGGACTCTGAGTTGCAGTGTGGATACCTGTTTCATCGTGGTCTTCTCCATAGAATGCAAGGAAATATCTGCTCCAGCACATGGAGCACCTCCTCCTCCTCATTCTGCTCTGACCTTGGTGTTTGCACTTCTGGTTTCCGCACTTTTCCTCCCTCCTCACTGCCTGATGTGGTATTTTGCCCCTTCTTAAATGTGTTTTTACAGAGGTGTCACTAGTTTTGCACTGATGGATTAAAGTACAGGTTCCTTCAGTGTTGAGCAACAGTCTACCTCAGTCCTTCACCCTGATACAGGTACAGTATACAGTAGCACTCAGGCACTAGTACTACTGTTGCCTAAAAGATTCGGGGACAAAAAACTCTAGGGCAATTTAAGTAGGAGGTAAGATAAGGGAAGGTTTTAATGAAGCCTCTCAGGTTCTCGGAATATAAACCACGCGCATGCCCCCTGACTCAGGAGTTACAATTTTTATAATGATGTTCATCCAATCCCTGTTCGTCCACTCCCTGGCCTTTGCCCCGTTCCACCCCTCGACCTGCCCCTCGGGAATTGAGTCTGGGGGAGTTTTGTGACCCCCCTCTTCCTCATCTTCATTTTCCTCTGCCTTGGAGGCTTTCCAAAGTTCTGGGTTTGAAGGTTACTTTGCCTGCATGATATCTTGTTGTCCAGGCCAGGGTGCAGATGTTCTTAAACAGAATGAAGGCCTACCTTGAAAAAGAGACTAAATATTCTACTGGAATTTAGGGGGAATTGCTATGGAATGGGGTAATAGGGTTGGATATGTGTAACTACTATGCTAAAGGGTAAGGGATATAATAAATACAACTACATTAAAAACCTACATTCACTACATAACTACTTCTAAAACGTATAAAAATTAAAAAATCAAAAAATCAAAAAAACCCTGAGGCAACACTGCCTTAAAAATGTAAATGTTACAAGCAGATTATTTCCTTAGATACTCTTAAAGTTTAATGTAGTATTTTTTACTGGCATTTGTCAAGAGAAGAGATTTGGCAAGACAAGGATAACTTTCTGCACTTCCTAGAATGTTTCAAATTCATCTCTAGAGACTAGAATTTCTATTGCATTCTACAGAGCTTCCCAGAGTTGAAAACAGGGTTTTTTACATGATGGTTTTTTGTACCTTGAATGGATATATACATTTGATTCTCATCTTCCATGATTACTGTTTAGATGGGATAGTTATCACTAAGATGAGAAAGAAATGATTCCTCAGTGATGTCAGTGTTTCTTCGTGTAGAAGGTTAGGAACATTTTATGGAAAGGTTGTATAATAACACCAAAATATAGAACCTAGAAATATTAACACTATGTTTATATAAACACTGTTTATTTAAATGCAAAAGCATTTACTGAAGAGTTGGAAGGGGTGGGGAACACAACTTATGAGCTAAGAATCTGTGTACCTTCAGAAAGATCAAGGAACTTTGGAAAAACTAGAGTGCTAGGATCTTAGGACTAGGAATGGGACTGATTTAATTGCCTGCATTGCTGTTGTTGGTGTGTATAAAAAATTGTTGATTAAAGGCTATATCAGTAAACTTCGTAATAAAATAAGAAATAGTGTCTTAAGGACTCTTTCTTTGTTTAGGAAAAAATAAGGGCTGGAAGACAGCAGAGACCTTAAATCAGTGTTGACTTATGATTGTAATTCACATTTATGTCACAGACTCAGAAAAAACAGACAAACTGAATCATTCTGGATACTATCCAAAGTCTTCCACATATAACCTGAAAAAAGACTGTCCTTTATAAGCTACATACATATGTTAAACATTCTAACAATTTTCTGAAGAGATACTGTTTGATTTCCTGAGGTCTTCATGTTGCAAGAGCCTAATCATGCATGGTAAAAACCATACTATACCATTTTCTACAGTTTTTCTAATAATAGTTTAAAATCCTTAATATAGGTAGAAGGTACCTTCCTAACAGCATATCAATTACTGAGAATAATAAATTCACAGGATGTTACTTCTAATCTGGTACATGGTGCATTTCATTCATGTTTATGCAGACTAAAGTTCAACTTGCTATAAATTTGAAGTGAATAAAAAAATATTCTTAGTCTCTACTTAATACATCCTAAAACTGCCACTGAGGTACAGTTGGGTTTGCTTGGCAGTTTCCTGTCAGTAACTTCCCATGAAAAGTGGGGAGAGTTATATAGAACCTAGCCAAACTTTAGGAACCCTATGGACATTCAGTTGAACCATGTGTTGAATCACACTAAAGGTTTCTGGATGCAAATTTAGATAACCCTATGGTCTGCTATATCTTTACTATTCTTTAGAAAATTGCCTTAGAACAAATTTCAGTTGACTTCTGTAGAATTAATACCTGCTTCATTTGTGTGTGGTTATCATGTTGTGTGTTGTCCCTGTCATGTGTCATTAACTCCCACATATATACCGTGGATGATAAATCCTCCATGCAAGATCATCTGATGGTTAGCTGGTGTGTGGGTATTTAAGAGGGCAAGCTTTATGATCACACCACTTATTACTCCCTCACTGGGAAGTACTAACTGTCAGTCTACTTTATCAATAAAGGTATTAAGTTTAAAATTCATAATATTTGGATTTGTTCTCTTGATAATAAAAGGGTACCACATGTTCAAGAGTGTTGTGGTTTAACCCCAGCCAGCAACTAATTACCACACAGATGCTCACTTGCTCCCCCCTGGTGGGATGGGGGAGAGAATCAGAACTGCAAAAGTGAGAAAACTCATGGGTTGAAATAAAGACAGTTTAATAAAGCAAAAGCCGCACACACAAGCAAAGACAAACAAGGAATTCATTCACTACTTCCCATCAGCAGGAAGGTGTTCATCTCCAGGAAAGCAGAGCTCCATCACACTTAATGGTTACTTGGGAAGACAAATTACATAACTCCTAATGTCACCCCCTTCCTTCTTCTTCCTCCAGTTTGTATGCTGGGGAATATCCCTTTGGTCAGCTGTCCCAGCTGTGTCTCTTCCCAACTTCTTGTTCTCACACCACCCCTCCCTACTCACTGGTGGGATGATGTTGATGTCTTCAAGATGAATTATCTGTCCCCAGGCTGAACCTTCTCAGCTTTTGTAAATATAACTGATGTCATCAGATAACTTCTACAACAGAAGTTGTTTAATAAAGAAAAGAACTTTGTGTTTCAATAATTGCGTAAGATTGCATCACCCAAATAAGTATGCATTAGGTAGGCATAGAATATGTATTAGATAGGCGGGTTCATGTAAATTTTACTGTATAAAAGATGTAACTTTTTACCCCTTGATGTTCTTGATTTGTGGAAACCTTCATCTTGCACCCTGTGCAGAATAAATAATGTCTCCTTTCTAAACTAGAGTCTTGGTCTGTGTTTAGACAGTTCCTAAAATTGGCAACTGTGTGAGAAGCAGAAAAGGCCTTGACTCTGTGTAAGCACTGCTCAGCAATAACTAAAACATCCCTATATTATCAACATTGTTTTAATCACAAACCCAAAACATAGCCCCATACCAGTTACCATGAAGAAAATTATCTCTATCTCAGTCAAAACCAGCAGAGATGTTCTCATGAGAACTTTTTGCTGGACTTTTAGATAGTCAAGGCCATGCATGTGGGGTAACCACCAGTACCATATGGGAGCTTCATGCAGGCTCCTCTGTTGCAATGAGTTGGCAGAGTTCATCCTGCAGCCAAGGGGTTTGTGTAACATGACACAGGTCTGAAGGCCAAACTGTGTATGTAGCATGTGCAGCACAACACAGAACTGGGCCTACTCAGGTTAACTGTTATATGGATCACTGACTCCTCAATGTACAATGGTCTCCTGTTCGGGATCACTATGCTCCAACGCTCTTATGAAATTCTTTGTTGTCTCTGATGTATTCTGATGCTGAAAAAGAACTAGTATGTTGCTGCCTCATAGAAGCATGAAGTCAAAAATTTGTGTAGACATTGCAGGGATCCAGAGTCTTTGTCAATCCCTATCCAAATGGCCCCAGTTTAAGAGCTGAGTTAGAAACTTGACAAAGATAGAAGCTTGCAAGAGTTTCTGTTTCCTATTTTCAGTTGAAGCAGGAAAAACAAATTCTTCATGTCTGTTCCCCCATTTTTTAAGAAAAAAAATAGGAAATGAAGTTTTCTTGATCTTTTTTTGAGTTTTAAATTAGTTGCATCCTTTGATCTAGGTTTTTTTCAGGTTGGGATTTATTTCAAATAATCCACTATTCCTTTTTATATCAGATTCAGACCTAGAAAATATTCTGAACAGTGTAAGTACAGAATGCGAAACGAGTTCATTTTCACCAGGTAGATTATCCCAGAATCTGAATCTGAGCTCTCTTTTAAATAAGAAAAAAAAGAGGTAAACACAATCCCTCCAATTGCCACCAGATGGTGGCAGCTGATATAGCACTCTGGTCAGGTGCTATCACTTTACCATTATATTGATGATCTATTGATTATGGTGGAGTCACAACAAGAAACTGAGGCAGCTGCTGAATTGCTGAAAGCCCACTTACAGGACCAAGGCTGAGCAATTAATCCAAAGAAAATACAGGTCGTAGTACTACTGTGCAAATTTTGGGGGTAGTTTGGCATGGTCAGCTTAGAGAAATACCAAACATGGTACAGGTACAGCAAACAGTCCAGCAGTTCCCTGTACTGATCGAGGTGAAAAAACTGCAAACTTTCCTGGGGCTTTCAGGGTACTGGAGAACTTTAATTCCACACATGGAATGTGATGGTTTCATTCTAGGCCTTCCTGGAGACCAGCTTGAAACCAGGAAGGAACTAGGAAGGTGAACATGGAAGTATTCCATGCTATTCCTTTACGTAACTGGAGGTATAAATAAAACCAGCAGGAGGGACCTCGCTCTCTTCCTTTCCGGCAAGGTTCAAGAACGGTGGGTCCCTGTCTCAGTCTGGCTTATCTAGAGCTGAGGCCTACAGCGACTGCTGTTATCTTCCACGCATGAGGGGAGAGTGCTGGGCCGTGTCTAACCATCCCGCTTGTTCAAAGGGAAGTGGTGAGATTTTGCTAATTTACCTTCAGTTAGCTGGTTGACTTGTTTGGTCTTTGTCCCTTTTTGTCCTTTTCCCTTTTCCCTCCCCCTCTTCCCTTTTGGGGAGCTATCTAGGATTTCTGGAGTTGTGGTGTATAGTATTCTCATTGTATATATCTGTCTCATATGAAATATATATATATATTTTGCTATAACTTTGGCTGCTTAGGTCGGTTTTTTTCTCTTCCCTCTCTGGGAAGCAGGTCCTTGTTGTCAGGTTTTGGGGACTTGGCAGGAAGCCAGCTCGAAACTTACACACCATACTAATGCAGTCTCCACAGAAATTGACTAGGAAGAAAGTTATTTGGCAATGGACCAAGAAACAACAACAAGCCTTTGATGCCTGCAAGAATGTTTTGATTGAGCATGCCCAATTGAGCTTGCCCGGGCAAGGATATCCTTTTGAACTAGAAATAACGATTCTAGATTAAATAGTCTTGTGGGGATTGTGGCAGACAACTGGGCCAAAAAATCAGAAGGAACCTATAGGATATTGGCCAAAAGGCTCTGCTACACATTATACCCTGATGGAAAAACAAATTCTAGCTGTAGTTTGGGCATTGCAAGTGTGGGATGATGGATAAGGTTAAATCTAGAGGAGATACGGAATTCTAGGGTAAAAAGCAACTGCAATTCCCTGGATGGACTGAGGTCGACATGCTCCCCAATACAATGATAAACATCTGCTCAGAGGAACAGAACAGTGTGGAACAAAGTGGAGACTACATGGCCCCCCTCCATTCAAATCCCAGAAGAATGGGGGAACATTGTGATACTGAGACCATACAGTACCTGTCTGACAAGGGAGAATTAAGATGTTCTGCTGCTGAAGCCAACAACCATGTCGAACCCTGTCCTTGGGTGTCAAACCACGATGACCCCCCTCCTTTTAGGTACACCAATCAGAAATAAAAGGTATTTGTGATTAGAGCCACTCAAACTCCACCCAAACATAAATATGTAGTATAAAAGTAAGTTGGGGATAGGGACAAAGTGGGAGAAGACCTCCACTGAAACTGCTGGGATCAGTTGACAGGCTGAGTCCATCTTCTCCCTCCCCAGAGGGACGCCTTGGGTGAGAAATATGCTCTACGTGTGTTAAATGCTGTTTTTAGGACTAGAGCTTTTGCTTGTACTTACCCCATAGCATATTAGTAGATTGCTTCGTGTTAAAGCTTGTGCTTGCTTAATATATGTATCAGTAGATTGCTTTAAAACATATTTTTGCAGTAGACACTATCACCGACAACCTTTGAACCTTATTAATCTGTCACAATTTGTATTAATAAAAAGTGTTATTCCATAAACTGTTAAAGCGAGTCCTTTCAGTTGCCGGCAGCGGATAACACCTTGGCAAGACCCGCCGAGGGATCTTCGCTCTGTTGAGCACCACCTAAAAGGGTGGCTGAAGTACCCTCTGACCTTGTGAATCTGTTAGTGAAGGGTGTCATTACGAGATGCTGACAGACTATCGGACACCAGGGTCTCGACTTTCCTGGGGGTACCAACAGGCAAAAAATCTAAACTTCTACTTTTCACGTGACAGCAAGAAACTGAAAGATTCATAGGCCAAGATAGCGGGACTGTACACGCACATCCCCATTCATGGGTGGGTAACTGATAATTCTGTCAGGGCTCACGCAGGGGTGGCCCATGCAGCCACACATTGGAAATGGAAACATTATTTACAGCAATGACTTTTACTGGGAAAACCGCATGTAACCACTCCACATACCACTCTTCTAGGAACTGTGTGCTTAATCATGTCACCTCCAGTACAAAACATGGTGAGGCTTGACGTACTTCCAGATGGTGTCTCTCAAAAAATATTAACTACAGGGAAAATGGAACTGTTTGCACCAACGGATTGTGTGGTGAGACCACAACCTGGTAGTCTAGATATGAAAATTCATGTAATAACCCCTGAAAATGCAGTATGGTTCCATACTCCAACTTCTCCCCTTATGCTACATCATCTGTTAATATCAGATTCTTGAGTTATTGTATTTCAGGTATCTTCGACAAATACCTGGGCCTTATCTAGGGGGATGTCCTAGTTAGAACAGCTGGGACCGATTCATCACTGGATGGGTGTAACCCAAAACTGTGTATTCTATAGCCTTCCATGCCATTCCCCAGAAACTGTTATCAGTAGAGGCCTGCGAAATAGGAAGATGTTCCTGTCCTCATACCCTTTTATGGAATTCCCCCTCTCTGAGGGAAGGACTGAGCAGTCAGAATCACAATTTCATTTTAAGCATTTGTCTATTTGGATAGAGAAACTCCCTGATCACCATGTTGTTTGATGCATTCACGTGGATGTTGTATCTGAGTCTGTTCATATTTCCACAGATGGGGAACTATTTGCCTATTTTGATGCTCTCTTTAAGACCAGGGAGAGGGATCCAAATTGCTTTATTGGTATACTATGTTTATGTCATCATAACATCAGAAGCAATGAGTTTCACTGTAAATGTGTATTCAGTCTTGTTTACCTGTCCTGGTTTGGGTTGCTATCTCTGGGACCTCATTAAAAATCGCACCCAACCCTTTGGGGGAACAGGGGGGAATGGTTGTTTCCATCCTCTCACCTCCTTCTTCCCCTTCAGACCTGCTACAACAGTTTTTGAAAATATTGAGTTCCCTTTTGATGTTAAGGACAGAATAATGTTATTGTTAGTGTTGTTTTGTCTGCTCTGTACTGTCTACACCATGTTTAGAGTCAGAACAGGGCCTTCTAGGGAGGTTGTTTGGACGCCTGCCCTGGGAGTGGATAATGCTGAGTGGCACGGGAAGTGGGAGGACATCGACCAGTATTTGGAGAAGTTTTCTCCTCCAATGATCTGGAAATTCACCCCTGAACAACTGCAGGATCCTGTTAGCATGATAAGACTGGTGAAGGGAAAATGCTCTGGCAGCTCCAGAGATGGCCAGCTCACAGCAACCTGCTGGGTCCTGACCACTGCCTACCGGACACTACTTGACATGGTACAGCACTGTCAGGAGGAGGAGAGAAGGAGCAAATCCACAGGCACCACGTCCACCCAAACCACAACTGAGTCAGAGGGAGAAAGAAATAAACCAACTGGCACCGTGTCCACACAAACCATCAAGGAGCCAGAAAAACAACCGAAACCAATAGCAGTCGCCTCTGTCCACAAAAGGAAATCAAAGACTAAATCAGTCCGTATAGCAAATGATGACGAAGAGGCAGGACCTTCACATCCACCGGAGGAGACAGAGCCAGAAATAATCACTCGGTCCCTATCCCTGGGTGAACTACGTGAGCTCCGGAGAGAGTTCACGCGACAGGCGAATGAGTCCATTCTGACCTGGCTACTCCGAATCTGGGATGCCGCAGCTAACATTACAATTCTAGATGGGAGTGAAACCAGACAGCTGGGATCCCTGTCTCGAGATGTAGTCACTGATCAGGGGATTGGAAGGAGGCAGGAAACTCTCAGCCTCTGGTGGCGACTGTTGTCCAGTGTGAGGGAGAGATACCTTTGTAAGGAGGACCTCCACGTACAGCAAGGACAGTGGAACACGATGGAACAAGGTATCCGGTGCTTAAGAGAATTAGCTGTACTGGAGATAATCTTTTCAGAGGACGAAATATTCCCTAAAAGTCCAGATGGTGTACAGTGCACATCCCAGATGTGGTTAAAGTTTGCACGACTCGGGCCAGAAATGTATTCCCGCTACTTAGCAACGCTGCAATGGAGGGAGGGAGAGGACAAGGTGGGTGCGTTGGTTAGTAAACTCAGGATTTATGAAGACACTGTCACCGCCCCATTAGAAGCCCACATCTCATCTGTGGAAACCAAACTGACTGAACATGTCCGAAGCCTGGAAGAGAAGATTGAAGAGGGCCACCAGAAGCTAAGAGAAGAAATCAAGGTAGGGATCTTCCATATCGCGCCAGGACAAACAAGAGTCTCTGCTATTAGGAGCCAGCATCCCCCAGCTAAGGAGAGAAGGTACACTCCACGTGGCAATCTATGGTTTTACCTCCATGAGCATGGAGAAGATATGAGGAAGTGGGATGGGAAACCCACCTCTTCCTTAGCAGCCCGGATACGTGAACTGAAAAGAGGGACAAGTACCACAAGGAACTCTTCAAGGGTAAATGCTGCTCCAGTCTCTCATGGGCAAGACTCCAGACGGTACAGGAATGATGATACGTCTGATCCTCTTGAAGGGACCTCCAGGTCATACTCACAAGAAGAGCACAATGAGTACCATGACCAGGACTAGGGGTGCCCTGCCTCTAGCCAGATAAAGGAAAGAGACAATCGGCTCTATTGGACTGTGTGGATTCGGTGGCCTGGCACATCAGAGCCACAAAGATATAAGACCTTAGTGGACACCGACGCACAATGTACTTTAATGCCATCAAGATACGTAGGGACAGAATCCATCTCCATTTTTGGGGTGACAGGGGGATCCCAACAGCTGACTGTACTGGAAACTGAAGTGAGCCTGACTGGGAAGGAATGGCACAGACACCCTATCGTGACTGACCCAGAGGCCCCGTGCATCCTTGGCATAGATTACCTGAGGAGTGGGTATTTCAAAGACCCAAAAGGACTTTGTTGGGCTTTTGGCATAGCTACTGTGGAGACAGAGGAAATTAGACAGTTGAACACCTTGCCTGGTCTCTCAGAGGACCCCTCTGCTGTGGGACCGCTGAAGGTTGAAGAACAATTGGTACCGATAACCACAGCAACAGTGCACCGTCAGCAATACCGCACCGACCGAGACTCTGTGACTCCTATACATAAGATGACCTGGAGACCCAGGGGGTGGTCAGCAAGACTCGCTCACCCTTTAATAGCCCCATATGGCCAGTGCGTAAGTCCAGCGGAGAGTGGAGGCTGACAGTGGATTACCGTGGACTCAGTGAAGTCACACCACCCCTGAGTGCTGCTGTGCTGGACATGCTGGAGCTCCAGTACGAGCTGGAGTCCAAGGTAGCCAAGTGGTATGCCACCACTGACATTGCCAATGCCTTTTTCTCCATTCCTTTGGCAGTGGAGTGCAGGCCACAATTTGCTTTCACTTGGAGGGATGTGCAGTACACCTGGAGTCGACTGCCTCAGGGGTGGAAACACAGTCCCACCATTTGCCATGGACTGATCCAGACTGCACTGGAAAAGGGCAAGGCTCCAGAACATCTACAGTACATTGACGACAACACTGTATGGGGGAACACAGCGGGGGAAGTCTTCGAGAAAGGAGAGAAGATAATCCAGATTCTCCTAAGAGCTGGTTTTGCCATTAAACGAAGTAAGGTCAAGGGACCTGCTCAGGAAATTCAGTTCCTAGGAGTGAAGTGGCAAGATGGACGCCGCCTAATTCCAAAGGAGGTGATTAACAAAATAACAACCATGACCCCACCAACCAGCAAGAAGGAAACACAGGCTTTCCTAGGCACTTTGGGCTTTTGGAGGATGCATATCCTCGAGTACAGTCAGATTGTAAGCCCTCTCTACCTTGTGACACGGAAGAAAAATGATTTCCAGTGGGGCCCTGAACAACAACAAGCCTTTGAACAAACTAAACAGGAGATTGCCCATGCGGTAGCCCTTGGGCCAGTCAGGACAGGATAGGACGTGAAGAACGTGCTCTACACTGCAGCCGGGGAGAATGGCCCTTCCTGGAGCTTCTGGCAGAAAGTGCCTGGGGAGACCCGAGGACGACCACTGGGATTCTGGAGTTGGGGATACAAAGGATCTGAAGCCAGCTCTACACCAACTGAGAAAGAGATCCTGGCTACCTATGAAGGAGTTCGAACTGCCTCAGAAGTGATCGGCACCGAAGCGCAGCTCCTCCTGGCACCCCGACTACCAGTGCTGGACTGGATGTTCAAGGCAAGAGTTCCTTCTACACATCACGCCACCGATGCCACATGGAGTAAGTGGATCCCTCTGATCACACAGCGAACCCGGATAGGGAATCCTAATTGCCCTGGGATTCTGGAAATTATCACCAATTGGCCCGAAGGTGAGAGTTTCAGTCTATCCTCTGAAGAAGAAGAGGAACAGGTGACATGGGCTGAGGAGGCCCCACCATATGACAAGCTACCAGCAGATGAAAGGCGATATGCTCTCTTCATGGATGGCTCCTGTCGCATTGTAGAGACAAACCGAAAATGGACAGCAGCCGTATGGAGTCCCACACGGTGAGTTGCAGAAACGACTGAAGAATAAGGTGGGTCAAGTCAGTTTGCAGAGCTTAAAGCCGTTCAGTTGGCTTTGGATATAACTGAACGAGAGAAGTGACCAAGACTCTATCTCTACACTGACTCATGGATGGTGGCCAATGCTCTGTGGGGATGGCTGGAGCGATGGAAAAAGGTCAGCTGGTAGCGCCAAGGGAAACCCATCTGGGCGGCAGAGATGTGGCAGGACATTGCTGGCTGGGTAGAGAAACTGAGTGTGAAGGTTGGTCACGTAGATGCTCATGTACGCAAGAAACAGGCTAATGAGGAGCATCGTAACAATGAGGAGGCAGACCGAGCTGCCAGGATTAAAGTCTCTCAGGTAGATCTGGATTGGCAGCACAAAGGAGATTTATTTCTGGCTCGATGGGCCCATGATGCCTCCGGTCACCAGGGGAGAGATGCAACATCCAGATGGGCTCGTGACCGAGGGGTGGACATAACCAAGGGCATCGTCTCACAGGTCATCCATGACTGTGAGACATGTGCTGCCATCAAGCAGGCCAAGCGGGTGAAGCCTCTATGGTATGGTGGACAATGGTCGAAATACAGGTATGGGGAAACCTGGCAAGTTGACTACATCACGCTCCCCAAAACCCACCAAGGCAAGTGCTACGTACTGACCATGGTAGAAGGAAGTACTGGATGGTTGGAGACATACCCCGTGCCTCATGCCACTGCCCGGAATACCATCCTGGGCCTTGAAAAACAAGTCCTGTGGCGACACGGCACCCCAGAGAGAATTGAGTCTGATAATGGGACCCATTTCAAGAATGGCCTTGTAGACACCTGGGCCAAAGAGTACGGCATTGAGTGGGTGTATCATATCCCCTACCATGTGCCAGTGGCTGGAAAAGTTGAGCGGTGCAACGGACTGCTGAAAACCACCCTGAAGCCACTGTGTGGGGAGACTCTCAAACACTGGGAGCTGCATTTAGCAAAGGCCACCTAGTTGGTCAACACCCGAGGCTCCATCAATCGAGCTGACCCTGCCCAATCAGAACCTTTGCATACTGTAGATGGAGATAAAGTCCCCGTGGTGCATATGAGAGGAATGTTAGGGAAGACTGTTTGGATTAGTCCCACCTCAAGCAAGGGCAAACCCATCTGAGGGATTGTTTTTGCTCAAGGACCTGGTTTCACCTGGTGGGTAATGCAAAAAGATGGGAAGACACGTTGTGTACCACAAGGGGACCTAATTTTGAGTGAGAATGGTCTGTAATGTTTCATTGTATATATATATATATATAGGTGTATATAGTTTTAAGGAGACATAGTTTTTAAGGGGGTTATTTTGGGCATGACATGGACGGCATAGAATAAGGGGTGGATAATGTCCTAGTTAGAACAACTGGGACCGATTCATCACTGGATGGGTGTACTCCAAAACTGTGTATTCTATAGCCTTCCATGCCATTTCCCAGAAACTGTTATCAGTAGAGGCCTGAGAAATAGGAAGATGTTCCTGTCCTCATACCCTTTTATGGAATTCCCCTCTCTGAGGGAAGGACTGAGCATTCCTGCCTGAACTGGAGAATATATAAACTTGGAGTTTTGGAACCTTTTAACCACTTGTGGGATCCAGAGGAGGACTGCAGGCCACCACTCTCAACCAGACGGCAGGCCACCGCTCTCGACCAGACTGCAGATCACTGCTCTCGACCAGACTGCAGATCACCGCTCTTAGCCAGACTGCAGATCACCACTCTCGACTGGACTGTAACCACCACTTTTCAACCAGACTGCAACCACCACTCTTGACCAGACTGCAACAGCACTCTCACCAACAGGTTTTTCCCTCTCCTTTTACTTTTGACTCAGGGGGGCCCAAAGAACACCACTCTGTTCGTGCCCCAGGGTGCTGGGTTATATATTTGGGTTTTGTGGGTTAAAACCAATTGTTTGTCTGTATAATTGGATTTATTGTGTTATTTTATTAAATTGTTATTCTCTTTTGAGTTGAGTTCATTTCCCCTGCTGGTTTACCTTTAAACCAGCACAGGGGGACAGCATTGGAATTCTGTTATTGATGCCACGAACTGACCATCAAATTAAAGTTGTCTGAAAAAGCTCAAACCATACCTCTTCAGTCTGTGTGGGCACTCACCCCATCTCTAGCTACCAGACCTGGAGAAATTTTGACAGAGCTGGGGCAACTTTGTATGTATTGCTGGAAGGAGATGACGCTCCTATTTTCCTTCCTTATCACAGGTTGGATCGTCATGCTTTGTAGACTTTTACTACATGCATATACTCTGAATACATTTCTGCAGGATTACTATGTAAATACTTGTGTGTGGTAACTTTTTCCTTTTTCTTCTCCACATAGCAGATATAGAGCACCTGGGGTATGACTTCACCTGAGGTTTAAATTGGACATCAAAGGCAACTGTTGCCCTGAATGTGGAAATAACTGCACTACACCTGGGAACCTTACCAGATCCGTTGCTGATGAGCTACCTTCTGTCTCAACACCACATACGCTGGTCCTAGTTTGACTGCGTGTGCTGCTTTGACATGACTGCTGAATCAGCTGCATTGAGAAGAACATTTGACATCAACAGGACTTCATACATCGACTAAGGTGACCTATTGGTGATGCCTTACTAGCTGAGTGGTGTAATTCCCTGACAGGAGGACTGGGACATTTACCTTAGAGCATTATATGTTTATTCCTTTTTTCCTATATACTCCATTAAGTGCCTTAGCAAATTACCCTGTCCTACACTTCTGGCCCCAGTGGCAGTGGTCTCTTGAGTGAGGGGGTGGAATGTGTTGCCTAAAATCGGCACTTAAAAGAAACCTCTAAGACTCAATTTGTGAGTTTTAGGAGGCAGGCATTCTTTAATCAGCGCTGGGTGCATTGGTCATCATTTCGCCAAAATGCACACTGAGGTATCTTTAATACAGCTTATATGTCATCATTACATGATTATTCATTTTCCGTTCCCTGCATTCCTGTTACATATTCATGATGTTTCCCAACACTTATTAGCATATATATATATCCTTTTAAGGTCTCTGAGGGGCTTCATTGAGGGTCTTTGGTTGTCTTCTCTGTCTGGAGCCCCCAAAGTTCTAAGTGACTGCCTTATGAACTTCTTCAAGACAATTCATCTGGTTATAGAGTAACTGGGTGTTGCTTGGCTGGCCATCTCAGTTCCCCTCCTTATTGTTTCTTTACTTTGCTTGGTTAGTCCCTTTAAATCACTTGGCTCAGCTATATGTAGTTTCTATGGTACATTCCGTTGCAAATACTATCAGTTCTTCTTACATCTCTAAACCCCAACATCAAATGTTGGGAGGAAAGGGTTAAAAACCAAAGAATGGTGAGGAGGATGGTAGATTTGCTCAAGTGACCTTGAAGTTGGGAATGCCAAGGCCAGCCTGGAGAATAACAGTGTGGGAAACCCCATATATTATGCCTACTGCTGTTTATCCTCTGTCTGTTTTGAGAAGTAGAATCTCCATGTAGAGATAATGTAGGTGTTTACAGAGATGTGGAGGTACTCTCATGGACATGCTTAAGCCCCTTCTTGTGGGAAAGAGAAGATCAAAGCTCAGAGATCATAAAAAACACAGGGGAGATCACAGCATGGTGGTAAACTACGCATGTGCAGGCCCTTGATAAATCGATGCAAACAGCAGGCCCACCATCCACTAGCATGGACTGAGCCTAACGGTGCCTGTGTTCCCACTTGTGTGCCTCCACATTTGCTATATGTTCATGAGAGTATATTCACATACCAAGTGTAAGGTAAAATATACACAGGTATCTTCCCCAAAAATGCCAAGGCAGTGGAAAGGATTCAAAAGGGTTTATTTCAGAGGCAAAGACATTAAAACTTACAAACTTCTCGGTGCTGCAAGACAGCACCAGGCCTCAGAGGAAAAGACAAACCTCCTGTTCACTCCCGGGCTTTATCATCGCTGGCCCCCATAACTCTCCCTGGGCTGCAGCAGCCCTGTAGCATTTCTGCAAGTGTTATCTCTCTCACATATGAGAGAGAGAGGCTGAGAACTTCTCTTGATATGTGGGGGCGGGGAGAAAGCATCAAAACTACCTTTGAGAAAGAGTTACTTTTTAGGCAGAAAGCCTTCCTAAGTGAAAACTCTGTCTCCTCGTAACAAAATCTTCTGGAAAAAAAGGGTATTTTATCCTCACACAAGTAAATAATTATGATCATATGATCATAAGACTACTTCTGGTACCCATACCTGTGGGAAATACAGCATTGTGATCAAAAAATGTTCAGATCTGGATCCTTCAAATATTCTTTTGAAAAGAGAAATACAAAATAGCATCTGAAGGTATGATCAGAGGGGACACTATTTCTCATATCATAGAGTCATAGAAGCATAGAATGGTTTGGGTTGGAAGGGACCTTAAAGACCATCTGGTAACAACCTCCATGCCACGGGCAGGGACACTAGACCAGGTTGCTCAGGGCCCCACCCAACCTGGCCTTGAAGATTTCCAGGGATGGGGCATCCAAAACATCTCTGAGAAACCTGTTCCTCACAGTAAAGAATTTCTTCTTAATATCTAATCTAAACCCACTCTATTTCAGTGTAAAGTCATTCCTCTGTGTTCTATCACAGTATAGAAAAGCTCCCATTTATATACTGTATTTTACATAGATATTCATTGATTTTCCCAGAAGAAACAGCCATATGATAATCATTTCTCTGGAGTAATTAGCATATATCCCCTCCCATTGGTGCATGCGCTTTCTTGTCCCGGTGGTCCCTCAAGTGGTCTCTGGTGGACTCATTGCTACCCCCAAATATGGAGTTGAGTTGGCATAGCTGGCCTAGTTCATTAATTTGTGAGTCCTTAGATCAACGAAGCATAGTGTCTCATTGCTTCCCTTGGCTAATATATAATGTAGTTTTAATTGTGGATTCCATAGGTTAATGAATTTGGAAAATAATCATTGCATTAAACCACTGGGTGCAGACAATTCTTCACCTGGCAACACAGTTGGACCCCTATAAATCTATGGGGCCTGATGGGATTCATCCAAGGATACTCAAAGAGCTGGCTGATGTCATCGTGAATACTCTCTCAATGATTTTTGAAAAGTCTTAGGAATCTGGAGAGGTCCCAGTTGACTGGAAGCTGACTAATGTTGTCCCAATTTTCAAGAAGGGCAAGAAGGAGGACCCCGGAAACTACAGGCCTGTCAGCTTCACTGCAGTGACTGGTAAAATTATGGAGAAGATTATCAAGAGAGGTATTGAAAAACACCTGGAGGATAATGCTGTCATTGGTCACAGCCAGCATGGCTTCCTGTGGGGAAAGTCCTGCTTGTCAAATTTAATTTCTCTTTATGACAAGGTAACCCACCTAGTTGATCTAGAAAAGCCAGTTGATGCAATCCTTTTGGATTTCAGCAAAGCTTTCAATACTGTCTCTCACAGGATCCTTCTGGACAATTACCTGTGAAACAAAGGAACTGTAGCAACAAGGAAGGATTTATTCAGTGCGTGCTGGGTCTTCTCTCACACCAAGCTCCCGGGGAGAAAAGACCCCTTGCCTTTAAATTTCGTGCATTTTATAGTTCTACAAAATCCCACCCTTTCAGGTCAGTTTAATATATTCATTTTTGCCTAAAGAGGTTTCTTTTCTCCAAAAAGGGGCTTTCCCCTCCTTCCAATTGGCTGCAAGGCATTCCCTGACAAAAATGATGGATCTTCCTTTGTTCTTAGTCCATGGAGAGGAAAAAAAACCCTATGTTCAAAAATTGGCCAAATGGCCCAAAAGGTTTTCATTTTTGGGAGCTTTATATTTGCCTAGAAATTCCCTTATCCTGGCTGCAAGAAGCCCTGGTACCAGGCTCAAGTGGGGACTGGATGCCTTACAACTTCGCAATACACCTATAATTTTCTAAAATTTGTTTGTAATAAAACCTGTATTTTTATTTCTCATATTCCTAGTGGAGTGCAGTTTTGTAGTGATACATACATACATAGACAGCTTTAAACAATTTTGCAACTATTAATTTTCCCAGAAGATTAAGTGTGATGATACCACAGTAAAAAAAGGAGAATGAAGGAGAAAAAAAAGAAGTTAGAATACAAGAATTGTATAGCTACCACTGAAGAATCACATGATGATGGCAAGTCCAGAGAAAAAAAGGCAAAATGGAGCCCACATGCTCCTTTTTTTTAGGTGCCCTTGCCACTGTGGCCACCCCTCCCAGGCAGGACATCCCATTTACTGACCACTCAGTGCCCTCTTAGCTGGAGTGAGGGGTGGTCCATCCAATCAGAGGTTCCAGATGGCTTGGTGTGGGCGGGCTACCAGGCGGGCCTTTTGATTGACAGACCAACAGCATGGCTCTTGTGGACTCAGCCACATGGCTTCCAATGTGGTTTGTGGCAGGCCTAGCCATGTGAGTTCCAAGCTGGAGGCCTGGACCCCTCCCCTCCCCCCACAGAATTGGTTGATTCAACCCAATAATCAAATAATCCTGTGAGGTACGAATACAGTCTCTTACATGTGTTAACTGGGAATACCACACCACTGGTATAAACAGGTCTAGAAGATTCCTAAAACACCTGCATAATAACTTCTTGGTACAGGTACTAAGGGAGCTGACTAGGGAAGGTGCCCTCCTTGATTTGTTGCTTGTTAACAGAGGGGCTCGTGAATGAAGTGGTGATTGGTGGTCGTGTGGCCACAATGACCATGAAGCAGTCAAGTTTAAAATCTCTGTTGACAGAAGGAAAAGTGCCAGCAAAACTTCAACCCTGGACATGAGGAGAGCAGACTTCAGGCTACTCAGGGGACTAGTTAGCAAGGTCTCCTGGGAAAATGCTTTTGAAGATGCTGGGGTCCATCGGGGCTGGTCACTTTTTCAATACCACCTCCTAAGAGCAGGTAAGTCCAAAATGTCAGAAGTCAAGTAGTCGAGGTAGAAGGCCAGCTTGGCTAAGCAGGGATCTTCTTTTGTAGCTAAGGCAGAAAAAGAAAGTGTATGGCCACTGGAAGCAAGGTCAGGTGACATGGGAGGACTACAGAGATGCTGTTCACTATTGTAGTGAGAAAATTTATGTGGCCAAAGCTCAGATGAAGTTGAAGCTGGGCAGTGCTGTGGGGGACAGCAAAAAGAGCTTTAAAAATATGTTAACAGAAATAGACAGTCCACAAATATCATCGGCCCATTACAGGATGGTCACCTCACAAACAGGGACATAGACAAGAGAGAGATGCTAAATGCTTTCTTTGCTTTGGTCTTCAACACTGATGATGGGCTATGGGGGTCCCAGTTCCCTAAGCTGGAGGACCATGGCTGTGAGAATGATCAATTCCTAGTCGACCCTGAAACTGTACAAATTTGCTGCTCCAGCTGGATTCCTATAAGTCTATGGGGCCTGATGGAATTCATCCCAGGGTACTCAAAGAGCTAACTGATGTCATTGCAAGACCTCTCTCAATGATTTTTGAACAGTCTCGGGAATCTGGAGAGGTCCCAGTTGACTGGAAGCTAGCAAACATTGCCCTAATTTTCAAGAAGGGCAAGAGGGATGAGCCTGGCCTGTCGGTCTTACTTCAGTGACTGGTAAAATTATGGAGAAGATTATTCTGGGAGGTATTGAAAAACACCTGAAAGACAACACTGTCATCGGTCATAGCCAACATGGGTTCATGAGGGGAAAGTCCTGCTTGGAAAACTTAATTTCCTTTTATGATAAGCTACCCCACCTAGTTGATCAAGGGAAGTCAGTTGATGTAATCTTTTTGGATTTCAGTAAAGCTTTTGATACTGTCTCTCACAAGATCCTTCTGGACAAACTGTCCAGCACACAGCTGGATAAACACATCATGGGATGGGTTGAGCAAAAAGGGTTATAGTAAATGGGATAACATCAGACTGGCGGCCGGTGGGGTTCTGCAGAGCTCCATTCTAGGCCCAGTGCTCTTCAACATCTTCATAAATGACTTGGATGCAGGACTTGAACGTATACTAGGTAGGTTTGTTGATTATATTAAATTGGGAGGAGCTGTTGACTCCCTCAGAGGCAAAGAGGCCCTGAAGAGAGACCTAGACAAATTAGAGATCTGGGCAATCACCATAGCTAGGGCAGTTGATCCAAACTGACATATAATTCCATATAATATGACATCATGCTCATCAGTAAAAGCTGAGGGCAAGGGGGAGGATGTGGGGACATTGGTGGTTATGTATCACGGGAAGGAGCGGAAGGCTTAGACAAAATTTATTAAAGAAGCCCTGCCCTTGAGTCTCGAGGTACAGAAAGGACTCCCTTGCTTTCCAAGCTCCTTCTCACAGAGGAGTTTAGGTGTGGATGAATCTAATCTTAGCCTTGGATTATATCAACAGTTTAAATTTAAGGAATTATAGAGGTGTGATTGAACCACTTCTGTCCCATAGATTTTAATGATGGCAAACTGAGAATGTTTATATAAAATGAATCATTTATTATTACAAATGATCAGACAAAAGATCTTAATCAGAATTATTTACTACACAATATAAAGTATAGATATATATGGTATATATAGTATAGTATAAGATAGGATAGTGCACTATATTAAAGCAATTACTAAAGCAATTATATTATTTATATTATTTATTTAATTATATTAAAGCTAGCAAAAAGAAATAATTATTAAGTAGAGATCTGATGTAACTCACCCATACCAATGCTCGTGGGGGGATCTCTTTCGCTCAACCTCTAGGAGTATCCTTGTGGGGTGTCTCCAGCCCACGGTAGGTAACTACACACATGCAACCCAAGAAGAACCTGACTGCATGAAAGGGAATTGGTCTTTTATAGTATAAAGTGATTCACAAGAGCCCTGGCTCAGATGAGGTCGTGAATCCGAAAAATCGGTCCGAGAAACTGCCCAGAGACTTTTTATCTTTAAGTAGCAAGGTATTTGTTTATTCAACGTTGGGAGCAAGCCAGCTCACACTGGACAAACTTGCTCAACTTGAAAGTGCAAAAGCAAGCTATTTTATACACTTTAGATACATGGTTACATCATTTATTATATATATTAATAAGTATATTAACTCTCTGGGGGGAGTCTTTCCAGACTGTGGGGGTCTTCTCCTCAAGCCTTCATCCCTCTGGTGGTCGCCATGGACGTCTTCCTCAATTTGACCTCTTTAATTAGGTGAGCTGAATTCTTCAAGCTTGCAAAATCCTGGCTCTGGGCCTTCTAGATCTTATTCAAATGTCTAGTTTATCTAATTTATTACTGTGTGTGTACTACTTCTATTCTTTCTATAATAAGGTCTTTGGTCCAGTGAGCAGAACAGAACATGATATTAACCAATGCTCCTAAAATGTTCTTCCAGCAAAACAGGTATTGGGTTTCTTAGCAGGCCAAGATATCTCAGTTAACTCTTTTAGGCCTGGCTCCTGTTTCAGCCAGCTATCACCTTATCTATCACATCCAACTTCAAAAAGCAGGATGTGCATTTGGAGTTTGGTGAACCAGGCACCACTAGTAACTCATCACAGATGGCTCCCATGAAAGCTTGTATTGTATGCATTCTCTGACCAGATTCTAGGCATTATTGGGGTAGGCCCTCCTGCTACACACCCCTCACTGGTCTCCACTTGGACATCGAGCCATTGATTGCAACTCCTTGAGTATGATCATTGAGCTGATTTTTTACCCACCGAGTGGTCCATCCATCAAATCCATGTCTCTGCAGTTTAGAGACAAGGATGTCATGCAAGACAGTGTCAAATGCTTTGCACAAGTCCAGGTGGATGATGTCAGTTGCCTTTCCTTCATCCACCAATGCTGTAACCTCATCGTAGAAGGCCATCAAATTTGTCAGGCGTGATTTGCACTTAGTGAAGCCATGTTGGTTGTCACCAATCCCCGCATTATTTCCCATGTACCTTAGCATAGTTTCCATGAGGATCTGCTCCATGATCTTGCCAGGCACTGAGGTGAGACTGACTGGCCTATAGTTCCCTGGGTCTTCCTTTTTTCAGTTTTTAAAAATCCCTGGAAAAGGGGAAACATAATTTCCAGTCACTGGAAGGTGACTGCCACGACTTCTCAAATATGATGGATAGTGGCTTAGTTTTTCCATCTGAGACCCGTGGATGCATCTCATCAGGTCCCATGGACTTGTGTACCTGCAGGTTCCTTATATGGTTTCAAACTGATCTTCTCCTACAGCAGGCAGTTTCCTTCCAGAGAGGGCCCGCATTTTCCCTAGTCTTTCTTTTATCACCAACGTACCTATAGAAGCTTTCCTCATTGCCCTTGACATCCCTGTCAAGGTTTAATTCTATCAGAGCTTTAGCTTTCTTAATCTGATCCCTGGCTGCTTGGACAATTTCTCTGTATTTGCTTCTACCTTCTGTAGGCTTCCATTTTGTGTTTGAGCTTGGCCAGGAGCTCTTTGTTCATCCAGGACTTGTAGCATTTCTGCCTGACTTCCTCTTTGTTGGGATGGATTCTCCTGATCTTGGAGGAGGTGATCCTTGAATATCAACCAGTTTTCTTGGGTCCCTCTTACCTCCAGGACTTTATCCCATGGTAGTCTACCAAGCCAATACCTGAAGAGGCCAAATTCTTCTCTCCTGAAGTCCAGGGTAGTGATCTTGCTGTTGTTATAGGTTATAAATCTGAGAGAGGAATTTTCTCTTTCCCTGCTTTCCCTGTAAGAGAAACAGAGTTCGAATAGGGAAGGGGGAAGGGAATTGATTAGCCTTACAAAAGAAGTGTCTGGGCAGACTGCATTCCTCGCTGATGGGACATTCAGAGAGGCAGGGTGTGGCTGGAGCTGCTCGGAGAGGAGAGAGTTGGAGAGGAGAGAGTTAGACGGCAGTGTTGGCTTCTCAGAGGGAATCGGGGGGGGGCTGCGCGCAGGCATTTTTGGGGAGAGGGACTGTGGGGTTTTGGTTTCTTGGCTTCTCATCCTGGTCAGCTCGGACTGCTGGCTCCGACTTGCCTGGCTGTCCCGCTCCCCGGATCCACTGTGTTTCATCGGAGAGTTTGCGTGCCCATGGGAGAGAAGGGGGGAGTTTTTGAGACGCTGTCACCTGAGACAGCAGTGAGTCCCATGGGAGTGGACTGTTTCTCTTTTTTTTTTCCTCCCACTGAGGGAAGGGGCCCCCATTTCCTTCTTGGCTTCTCCCGCGGTTGGGACCGCTCCCTCCGGACCCCTCTCCCCACGTGGTGACTGTCAGAGCTCAACAGCACCCCCTGCAAGCCACGACCGAGAACTGCAGGCTCTACACCTTCAGCGATCCAACAGCGCCCCCTGCAGGCAACAACAGAGTACTGCAGTCCCAACACTTCTAGCGATCCAACAGCGCCCTCTGCAGGCAACGATCAGGACTGCGTTAAAGGACAGAGAAGTATTCCTTCAGACTTTTTGTTTTCCTAGGACTACTGCCTAGGTGTTTTTTTTCTGTTCTGTTACTGTGTTTTTGCCAACATACATATATCTTTTAATAAAGGGTTGTTATTTCTTCTATTTTTTCCACACTTCCTCGATTGAAGCCCCTTAATTTTGAATTGACAATTGCTGAGAGAGAGGAGTTCGGTCTATCTCATAACTCATCCTCTTTAGCAAACATTCCAGTCTCATCAGACTGAGACACTGTACACTCTCTTCAATTCCCAAAGGATCTTGAACTCCACCATTTTATGATTACTGCAGCCAAGGCTTCCCTTGAGCTTCACATTCCTGATGAGCCCTCCTTCTTGGCGAGAACAAGGTCCAGCATGGCACCTCTCCTCATTGGCTTCTGCATCACTTGGAGAAGGAAGTTGTGCTGGTTTTAAAAACTCTGCTAGGAAAAGTTAAGATTGCTCAAGCTGCCCCCTTATGATAGCGGAGGGGGAAAACAAAGAAAGCAAGACTTTGAGAGGTTGAAAACGTTAGAGCCTCAATTTTACTGAGTTAAAAACTCACAAATAACACAACAATACAGAGAAAATAGCTTAACCAACTGTTGCCCAAAATTGTGAGAAAAAACTCTCCAGGCAAATTAGATAACATAGAGAACAGCTCTTTTAATGAAGGCCTTCTGGCCATGGAGTACAAAAGGCAGCGCACACACACATACAGAATCCTTACACTTTTATATCTTTTACTAATTTTCATATCTAATAGGGACATCCAATCCTAAGACCCCTTTTGCCGTGGTACCACTCTCAGAACTGCCCCACTGGAGTCCCTCCAATTGTCTTGGTCCTTCTATCTTGTTTTGTCTACCATATCTCTTCTTATTCTGGTCCAGGTGCAAATCCCAATGAAATCCAATGGAATGTTCTTGCTAAATATCTATTGTCTTGAAAAGATGATTAAAAGATGGTTAAACTGAAGCTTCAGGGATATGACACACAAACTGTAAGTAAGTAACCGTCTAAAGTGAAGGAAAACTCCAGCTACATTAAAATCTACAAAAAGATAAAAATCCTAAAAATTCAAAGGCATCAAACAAAGGTAAAATGTTGCCTGGCCTCCCACCCCTAGGACAAAAAAACAGCGACCATTCCCACACTGCCTGCTCCATGTGGCCCCTCCGAGAACAAAGCAGCAAAATGGCAGAGAGTTTTCCCCAGAGACCACCTCCCTCCCCCCAGCCAAGCAAAACCAACAGGGAAACAGGAGCAAAGTAAAACCTAGAAAAACTACTTTGTCCACAAGGAGCGATGCTCTTGAACTGCTCACTCTACATCACCCATCAAGGCTCAGATCTGGATTGTAATGGTGGTGTAAGTGCAGGGGGCTCTTTGTTCCCTGCTGCATGGCTGCCTCCAGCTCCAGTGCTGCTCCATTGGAGTCAGCTGGGGCTTGGGCTCCTTGTGGCTCAGCTGGGCTGAGAAGTGGCTGTGGCAAGCAGCAGTGGTCCCCAATGGCAGCTAGCAAAAGCAGGGGGGATCTCAGGCAGCAGCTACCTCTCCTTAACTGGGGAAATGAAAAATGGCCCCGCTTCCCCTTCTGCCTGCTGCCTTAAAGAGACAGTCCACCAAAGATGACATAGAGGGTATAGAATACTGTATTGGGTCTCTGTGGTCAGGTCTTGCAGAGCAAATGCCAGCCGGTTCCAGGGTAGACCTGCTGCTGGCCAAGACCAAGCCAATCAAGAGAGATAGTAATGCCTCCATGATAACATATTTAAGAAGGGAAAGAAAGCTATTGTACAGATGAAAATTGCAACCAGGGAAAAGTGGAGTGAGAACATGTGAACAACAATGCAGACACCAAGGTCGGTGGAGAAGGCGGGGGAGGAGGTGCTTCAGGTGCCAGGGCTGATATTACCCTGCAGACCACAGTGCAGACCATGGTAAAGCAGGCTGTCCCCCTGCAGCCCATGGAGGAGACCCATGCCAGAGCAGGTGGATGCCTGAAGGAGACTGTGACCCTCTGGGAGGCCCATGATGGAGCAGGGTCCTGGCAGGGATCTGCTGACCCGTGGAGAGAGGACTCCATGCTGGAGCAGGTTTTTCTGGTAGGACTTGTGACCCTGTGGGGAGACCCACACTGGAGCAACTTGTTCCTGAATGACTGCACCCCATGGAGAAGTGACCCACGTCACAGCAGTTTTGTGAAGAACTGTTACCCATGGGATGGACTCATGTCGGAGAGGTTCATGAAGGACTGTCTCCCATGGGAGGGACCCTATGGGGAGCAGGAAAAGGACTTCTCTCCTTGAGGAACGGCAGAAACAACAACTGACTGTAACCCCCATTCCCTGTCTCCCTGCACCGCTGGGGAGAGGAGGTAGAACTTGAAAGGAAGGAGGGGTGGGGGGAAGGTGTTTTTAAGATTATTTTACTTTTCAGTCTTCTGCTTTGTTCCTGTTAGTAATAAATTTAATTAATATCCCCACTTTGCGTGTGTTTTGCCTGTGATGGTGATCAGTAAGTGACCTCTCCCAGCTCTTATCTCAACTCATGAATCCTTTGTTGTATTGAAATGAGACCCAGACCTAAAAGAGTTAACTGAGATATCTTGAGATATCTTGATCTGCTAAGAAAGTCCCCCCAATACTTGTTTTGCTGCTAAGATTGTCAGCCCTATATTCAGCAGAGCCTCAAAGGCTGGAACACATAACTGGCAGCCAGATCCCATCATAATAGAGTTCGAAGAGATGTAACTGGATGGTTTGGCACAGGATTGGGTGTACTAAACACTATAGACCAAGAAGTACTGGTGAATAAGCTAAATACCATCACTTCTGATCTGGGAAAGCTCAAAGTTCCCTTAAGATCATCCTTGCTCGCTTCAGCAGAAACACAATCATTGGCAGTCAAATTGTTAACATTAGTAGCCAACCACACTGCAGAAGATTTTATTAAAATTGCCGACTATACTGGTGGCATTAGCAGAAGGGTTGCACTTGCTATCCAATGCATCCAGACTCAGCAGTGGGTACAATCTGTAGTTGCAGGAATACTATGGGAAGGAACTTCAGGAATACTGTCCCAAGAAATAAAAGAAATAACAACGAGAAACAGTTCTACTACTCAATTTGAGAAAAATCATCAGGCGTGGTAGCAGTTAGTAAACTTCACTTACAATTCACAACATGAGCATATTGAAGCTTGCGTACTCACTATCACTGCAGCCAAAGAAAAGACTATCTTTCCTGTTTTGACATTAGGAACTATACACCAGAACGTTATTGTCAGACCCATAGGCCATAATGTTTGGGCAAGTTATGATCAGACCACAGGCAAATGGCAGTCGATCAGTACAGAGGCATGTATTCCTAAGGGACAGTTGGGATATATCTGTGAAAATGCTGTAGTAGAAAATTAAGATTTATGCTTAGATACTGAAGACAGTGTATGTACTTTTGAGATGCTTCCCCATGCCAAGACCCAATCACAAGTATATTATGTGGGCAATGGATATGTATGTGTTAGAACTTTTTGTGTTAACTTAAACACTGATAATTGTCATGAAGTAACAAATGGTACTAATTTTTGTGTGTGTAATTTTACTTAAATCATAGGTTGTAATTTTGATTACACTGTTCCTATAACTACTAGACAACTAATTGAAGCTGATTATACACTATATCATGATGTACCCAAATTGCAAATAGGCATGGATATTGATCTTTTTAAGGCAATACTTAGACATCCTGACATAGAGAAAATGGTCCAAGAAGTGAACAGAATGACTCCACGTATGCTTTGGCAAGTGAAACACGACACTGAAAGTATAAAGACTATCCTAACTAAAGTGGAACAAGTGGGGGTTGGTCATTTTGCGCACATCATCCTGTGTCGGGATCATCACCCATCGTCTGACAGAGGTGAGTGGCTGCAGAACTATGGGTCAATCAGTGTCAAAGGAACATAAGTTATATGCAGAAATTTTGCATTTCATTTTAAAAGAACAGGGATCTGCTGTTAAAATGGCTGATGTGGTCAAATTGCTCGTATGGGTTAGAGACTCTTGTCCCTGGTTTCCTAAACATGATTCTTATGAGACTGCGTTATGGGCTAAGATTGGTGAGGAACTTCGAACAAAGACTGATTTAGCTTCGGATACCCTGACTGAAGATGTAGTTGCTTGGTAAGCTGTGTATACAGCTTTAAAAACTGTGGAACAAACAGACACCATGTCACAGGCGCCTGGTCCGCCAGTTATGGATGAATCCTCTGGGGGTAATAAAATACTGAACCACCCGTTGACAGTGACTGATACGCTTAATGAGCCCTTTGATCTGGATCCTTGAACAGGCAAAAATGTTATCAGTTTCTGCTTCGACAGCAGAGGAAATTTTACAGGCGCAATATAATCAATCTGAGTCTCTGTTATCCGCGCTGCTATGCACAGTGCCAGTGCAAATGGCACACTGCCCGGAGGCTAATGTGGATTCCTTTATTTTGGAGGACTGTAAATTGACTGCTTTAAAATGCGGGCATGTTGAACTCTTGAACACTATGCCAGTGCTTTATAGACCACACAGTCTGCCTCAGTTTGAGTGTCTCCCTTGATGCCTTAAGATTCTTCTAGTTTTTTGGTTTTTCTAATTTTTATAAACTTTTTAAGTAGTTATATAAGTAGAAGTAGATTTTAGAAGCAGCAACCCTTATTCCTTTACCCTTTAGCACAGTAGTTTATACATTTCTCAACCCCTACTGTATTAGGGAAGGTCTGAGATATACTGGAACATGAAAAACCAGACACCGTTGGAACTCGATAAAGCAAATATTTATTACAAAAGGTAACTAACAAAGGAAAACGGACACCCGAGAGAAGGGGAAAAGGAAGGGGGAAAAAACAAAACCGAAGAGGAAGGCACAACACCCTACTCACCCAGGTGTCATTTATAAGATGATCTTACCCACTCTAAATACTTATAAAGCCCTCTGCAACAGCTGCATTTTCCGAAGGGTTGGCAAGCTCCCACTTCAGCAGGTGTCCCCACTAACAACAACTTGGTCCTTCGTGTAGAGTTGGCCCCGAACATGGAAAACGTGTCTGCTTTTATACAATTCATTGAGCACCTCTGCCCAGGGAGGTGTGACCAGTACCACCCCGCCAGAGGTTCCCAATCCCACCCTCTTGGTTATGTAACTGCATCTCTTCTGCGCATGCGTGAGAACTTTGGAAATCCCCTCAAGCATGCGCAGTGTGTTTTGGGGGTCTTTCTTAATTGAGTCTGGGGGCGAACCTTCCTCACTTCATCATCACTTTCTCCTCCAGATGTCCTTGACGGACAATTAACCAATCACAGGACACCAATTAAAACAGTTTATACAGAAGTTCTCCCTCCAAGGACAAATTCACTGTTTTATCAGTGAACTTGGCAGGGAGAAATATAAACTACTGCAGGTGGCTGGGACCAAACACAGACCAAAAAATATCAGCATAACTGTGTCCCAGTATACCCTACATACCCCATTCCATGCTCCCATATCAATATCCCCTGAATTCCAGTAGAAAATGTTTAGTCTCACTTTAAGAGTAGACCCTTTTGTTTAAGGGCATTTGTACCTTGACCTGAACCGCAAAAGTACAGTCAAGAACTGGGTGACCATGTACCCTTTGTGCTCTGAAGAAGATGAAGATGATAAAGAAAAACCCCCAGCCCCAATTCCCAGGGGGTGGGATGGAGGTGGACCAGGGCAAAAGCTACGGGGTGGAAACACTTGGGATTGGACGAGTAATATTATAAATTGTAACACCTGTACACGGCTGGGGTGCGTCTTGTAATTTTATGCCTAGGCACAAATTAAACCCTTTTCTTATCTCATCTCCAATTAAACTGCTCTGGAGGTTTTTTTTCCTCAGTTCCTACAGGCAACAGCTGTTGGCCCGAACGGGGAAAACTGGACCTGGTAGGACCTGGACTTCTTCAGATTGGACATTTCATTGTGCAGGAATTCCTCATCAAACCGACATTTATCTGAGACAATTCCTGCCTCAGTCTGAGAAAGTCAGCTCCACAGAACCCACAGAACCAAGCACGGAACACAGAGTTGAGATAAGAAAAGGCAGAATAAGGGAAAAGGTACCTTTTTTGTTATCAACTGCAGAACAGTTTTTGTGTTTCCCGGGAAATAGGGAACACAGTAGGACTGGAAAGGCTTGGACTTGGGACCAGAAGACGCGAGAGTAAATTTCCAGTAGGCGAAAGGGTTCTCCAGAGTGCTGATCAGAGCAGATTCGTGTCAACCTAGAGCTGGCAAGCTTTTGAGTTTTGGGTTTCGTTTCGGTCTGGGACCAATTGGAAAAGGGGGACGCCCCTTCTATAGTGTTCTGTTCCTGCAAGGAGCCAAGGGGGCTCTGTAGTTAAGTGGTTAAAGTAACAACTTTGTAATCCTAAAGCTGCAAGTTCGAGTCTCATAGTCAGAAGTTTGTCTGTTGATCGACATGGACAGTTAAAGGGGAGTGGGTGGAGGACCCCCCCCCGGCACAGCTTTGGTAAAGGCAGGGCAGGGATGGTAGATAGTAGACCGCACCGCTGGCCTGAAGTCGCTTTTAGTGTGCGGAAAGTAGAGCCCATTTAGTAATCTGGAGTATCATGGGTTTAAATCCCATACGGGAAGTTTTAACTGCAGGGGTTTTTTTTTTATGGTTTTTCTAAATGCTCGGGAATGAAGGATATAGATGGTAGCCCAGAGAGGGCTCTGGATAAGAGCCCGTTTCAACTGACAGCCGATGACGTCTACGACATCGCGACTGTGCTAGACCAGGACCTGATGCAACTCAACCCTGGACCCAATTTCCCCACTGCCCGTGTACAGTTGCAGTTCAGGATCCTGCGAGTCCTGGAGATGCTGGAGGCACTTGTGAGCTAGAGTAGTGTGATGGCTATAAACAGCACTGCCTCAGGACCGACAGGGCTCGTCACCGCTGACCCCCTCGCGCTGGATCTCTCCGCATCTGTAGGCAAGACGCCTGTGGCGAGTGGGGCTGCTGCTAATGCTGCGGTGAGGGGAGATGAGGTGGCAACTGTTACAAGCAGAACCATCACTGACCCTGTGGGAAGCAAGGAAGCTGACTCCGCCCCTACCAGCACTGCCATCGCTTCTGTTCCAAAAAGGGGGGTGACAGACCCTCCAGGGGAACTCACCGCTTTTGCAGTGAGCAGTGAAATGGTTGCTTTGGTTACTGAGGGCGGCTCAGTTGCCCCCACTCTCCCCCTAGCACTCGTGATTTTCCCCCATGGCTTTGGGAAGCCCAGTTTCGGACCCAAGGGACCGCTGTGGGCTGCCGACTGAGTCAGACAGCTTGGACTTTCTATGTCAGAGGGGGAGGGGGTGGTGCAGACACGAATGGTCCTGCCCCGGCCAGTCCCGCCTCCAGAGTTGACACGACCCTGCCAACTTGGGCTTCTGTCTTGCAGTTGTCGGTATAGCAACAGAGCCCAGAAGTGGCTGAAAACCAGTTACAACAGCGAGAAGAGAAACTCAAAAGGGAAGCTTACCTGAAACATGCTCTGACCCCGTCCCTGTGGTGAAATGAAGGGGGTTCCCAAAGGGAGCCCGACAGGAATGGACACAGTATGGAAGACTGAGTGACCAGCACTGTCCCACGGACTGGTCGACCACCTCTGTGGTTCCTCCCCTCGCCCGTTAGACTGGTTAACATGAAAAGGGAGGGGGAAGAAGAGCTAACTATATTGGCCCCGTGTGCTCTAGGCCTGTTTCAGGCTCACAGCCTGTGAATATTCCTGCCCTCTGTGCTCTGATTTAACTCAGGGGCTGTGGTAAAATCAAAAGGGGGGCCACTGTGTAGAGTGTTTGCAGGAAAATGGACACATTATGAACAATCCATCTTTTTAAGAAACACTAGGCCTCGCTTGACATAACTTTGGAGGTTGTAACGATGCGAAAACTCTGTATGTTTTAACTTGCAAACTGTGTGAAACTATGCATGTTTATAGTTGTTAGCTGTGTGAAAACTGTATGTTTATAGTTGTAAGGTATGAGAAAATCGTGTGTTTATAATTGAAAGTTGTGGGAAAACTGGAGATAAAGGGACACCTGGAAAATCTCGGGAAAGTCCCTAAAGGCAGATCGATAGGAGGGACTTTGGGTGGCATGAATGATGTCAGGTCACGTGGACAGAGCATCAGAACCAATGAACTGAAGGCATGAGACGCATGCACAGACTGAGCTATCCAATCACCTTCTTGTGATCACGTATCGGGAAAAAACTAAACTGTATAAAAATTAACTCATTTAAATAATAAATTGAACATCACCTGATCATATCGATGATTTGCGTGTGTTTCCTGAACTCCTACCATCCATAGGTGGCATCCGAACAGGGACCCTTAAGAGTGCCATGTTCCCTGAGAACAACTTCGGCAACAGGAAAGAGGGAGCAGGAAAGCCAGCCGTAGGTGCTGCCCCGGCACTGGGAAAAGAGCTTGAGCCACAGTCGACTTGGAATCTCACCCTGATCAGGTGAGCGGTTGGGGAGGAAATGAGGACAGCACCTAGCAAAGAAGAAGAAGCAGTACTCTAACTCCTCCAACATATTCTTTCTAAGAGAGGGTTATCTTATGATACTGTCGCGGGGTATCTATCATATTGGTTAGGTTTGGTCAATAGAAAAAGCAGACATACACACACACACACAGAGTTGAGACAAGAGTTGTCTGCCGCGTAAGCACAGCAACCTCCTTTATTAAGGCAGTTAACCCACATTTTCCCACACACTTTCTACAGAAAGTACAGAAACATAATTTCTACAAAACACCAGAGTACTAACACCTGCAACTGTGAACACAGCCAACATCTCTGTCCTTGCACATTCCATCCTGTTTATCACCTTTCCAGTCAACTCCCGGCTTCTCAAGGCTGCTCTGTTTATGGGAACGGTTAATTAACTTCACTGCTCTCATGGGAATGGCCTTATACCATCCAATATTTTAAGCTCGTCAACTTCTAGGGGCTCAGCGGACCCGCTGCCTCCCCCCACAATTCCCCCTGTCTGTAGTTGTGCGACAAAGACCGTCTGCATCATATCCTGCAGGGCCCTTTGCAGGAACGATACTAGACATGGCAGCATCAGTAACACAACCACAATTACCAGCACTACTAAGCATCCCGTTCTGAACAGTGAAACCAACCAACCAGGCATTTCCCATCTGCCAAATAAGTTCTCTAAGCCAAAGAATCCAGTGTTCTCTTTGATTTTTTGAGTTGCCACCTGCAACTCCGCAATGCTTTTATAAATGGACTTAGAATGGCCTGAAAGATTCATGCAGCACATTCCTTCAAAATCTTGACACCCATACCCATGGACTAGAAGTAAAAAATTAACAGTTGCTCTATTTTGCAAAGTAGCATGTTGGACAGAATCTACGTCAGTGGCAAATTGGTATAATTCCTGTGAAGTTCTGTTGACTTGCTTCGCTACCCAGCAAGTCATCTTATTTAAAGTACCTAAGACCTTAACTGCGGCTGCCCAAGGGAGAAATGCGGAAGCAGCCACTCTCTGTCCATAATTCCAGAGCAGTATGTTATCATCACATCGTTCATTAAGGTGTACTGCTCTGCGATTTCATTGATGGAGTAACAAGTGATTAAGCAACAGTCTGTGAGTGGGCATCAACAATCCCAACTTTCCAAATGTACAAGGCCCCCCTATTGGCTGTGCAGGGATTCCTGGCCAAGCTCTATCTCTACATATAAGAAACAATCCTGTAGGGAGTCGATGAGGTGCACTCACTGCTGGAGCACTCCAAGTCCGATTCTTACCTAAGTACCGACACCAAAAGGAATTATTTTTATAGAAGGACGATTCAGGGAACACATCCTGTATCATAGACTCACTACGTGTTTGTTCTATGTCAATAACCCACACAATGATTAAAATACACACAGCCTTCTGCAAACAGTGACCCTAAAATATCTAACTCTTGGGGTGGAGGACTAACAGGTAGCACATCATCCCAGCTATCAATATGTTCAAGACATACTATTACAGTCCCGTTCCAACAAGTCATGTTGTCGGACAACCTCTTGTACCAGGAGAGATGCTTCAGTGTCATTCAGAGGGATTGTAGTGGTTTGAACCTTGTTTTCCCCCAGAGGCTAAGAAAAGTGGTAACCCCCAAGAGGTGGAAACCCCTGGAAGTTTTGAAGTCCTGTCCAATGGGCGCTCCTGCAGAAATGTAAACATACCACAAGCAAACGGAAGAGAAGAGTTGTAGTTTGGGTGGTAGAAGAAGTAACCATGTTGTAGGAGACACAAGGAAAGGGGCCCGGAGCCCCTCGGGGCCTCTGGGACCCCCCAGCCCCAGTTGGGGGCTACAGAGACTTGGAACAGTGTGAAGCTGGACTATGTGTCTGTAGTTGTGAACTGGGAGATGTTTTCTCCAAACAGGGCAGCAACCGGAGAAGGCAACAGCCGGCACTGACCGGAGAAGCGGTGGCAGAGAGCCAGAAGAGATAAGACGGAGCAACAGAGACATGCAACAGTGGAGAGAGAGAGAGAGAGAGAGAGAGTTGAGAAAGTCGGTCGTCCTGAGAGCTGAGCCAGGACGGTGTGGGAGGTTGACCTTGGGGGCCCTCCCTTGCTGCAAGCTACAAAGAAACTCACAGCCTGAGACAGGGCACAGAGGCCCTGCAAGGAACTTGAATCTCCTGGAGATACCAGACCGTCACGAAGACCCCCTGCGTCTTCGTGATATGACGTGGTGGAACGGCCTTGTCTGGGGTAACGAAGCCCATGGAAGACCCCTCGGTTGGTTGGCGACGGGGCCGAGGGAGCTTGGATACCTCCCTCGTGAGTGCTGGCAGAGATCCAGCAACGGTTGCATGCATGAGAGAGAGAGATAGACTGTTTCTGCTACTCTGAAGAAGCTGCTGCCCTGAGAGACTGGAAGGGATCTGTCCTTCTTTCCCTCCTGGACTTTTATTTGGAGGGGAGAAGAGATCTGATCCATTGTAAATACTATATGTCATGGTAGAGATAGTTGTGATCGTGTGTATAATGTGTTATAGTATTTATTTGTACAGTCATTGTAATATATTCCCTTTCCCCCATTCTGAGTCTGGTTGTGTTTTGTCTGGAAAAAACCCATCTCACATTAAGTTGAGATGTGGGAGGGGGGAATGGAGCTAGGGAATTGGATTTTGGGATATCTCAAACCATGACAGGGATACCAACAAGGCAGGTGTGAAATGACTGTTCTGGATACGCCAGTGATGCACAAAAGGTCGTCTGGTTCAGTTCCTTCATTAGTGTCACCCAGTCGTTTCGACTGTTCCATGGTGTGAACTTTGACAGATCAGGAACTGCACTGACGACTTCCAGGGCTAACAGCAGAACGCACACATCGCGTAGGTACCCAGCGAGGGCCATTATCTGTCGAGATAAAAGAATATCCCCTTCCCCAGGTTATCAACTCATGTGGATCAGACCATTGACCAGAGATAAGATCCCGTATCTGCACAGGAGCTTTGCCAGATAGTCACTGAGTTGATAAAAGAGAGGAGAAATGTCGAAAAGAAGGTGAATAAGAAGAATCGCCAGAGAAGGTCAAAAAGTTTAAGACATATACAGCTTTGTCTAGCCTAGCCTGAGGGGGTTATTGCTTCATTCCCCCTTTCTGTTTCTGAAGTAATTGCTTCAGGGTACCATGCATTCTCTCTACAATAGCCTGTCCTGTAGGAGAATGTGGAATACCCGTCACATGAGTGACCCCCCACAAAGCAAAGAAATTTTGGACAGATTTACAGACATAAGACGGACCATTGTCTGTTTTCACTTGAGTGGGCACTCCAAATGTAGCAAAAGCACGGCGGAAGTGTTTAATGACATCATGGTTTTTTTGTCCAGTATGTGCAGTAGCAACCACCACATGAGAGAATGTGTCAACGGAAACATGGACATGCTTTAAATTGCCAAATTCATTAATATGAGTGAAATCTGATTGCCAAATCTGTAAGGCTTTACGACTTCGAGGGTTGGTACCAAAATAGACAGGAGTATATACATTATGACAGTCTGGACAGGAGGCAATAATTGAGAGAGCAAGAGAATGAGTTAAGCCAAACTGACGTCTCAAGGCTTCTGCACCTTGGTGAAAGAACCGATGAGACAAGACAGTTTGTTGGTGAATGTTAGGAACAGGTCCCAAAGCAACAGCAGAAACAAGAGCATCTGCTTGGGCATTACCCTCTGTAAAGAATCCTGGCAAAGAGGTATGACTACGAACATGTAGCACAAAATAAGGAACATGCTTCTGCAAAAGAGTTCTCCAGAGTTTGAACAAAACTTGAAAAATAAGACCTAGAGATGGAGAATACAACACCGCCTGATCGAGTCGTTGTAACAAATTAACAATGTATGCAGAATCAGTAATAAAATTTAAAGGTTGATTAGGAAATAATTGAAAAGCAAGAGTTACAGTTTGAAGTTCCACAATTTGAGGAGAACCTTCCTGATGAACAATTTGATGTTGCCATCCATGTTCTCTTTTCCACACTACCGCAGTTTTACCTGTTTTCCCAGAGCCATCTGTAAAGACTGTAAGACCATCTAGGGGCTCCTCACTGCGTAGTACTTTTTGTCCAATTGGAATTTCCCTAAAAAACTTAAGAAGGGGATGTGAAGGTAAATGATAAGAAATTTGACCGTGGAACCCAGCTAAAGCAGCTTGCAATTCATATTTGTTTTCCAGACACCACTCAAAGTAATGAGATTGTACAGGTACAACAATGCGAGCTGGATCTCTGCTAATACACTCTACACACCTTTTTCTAGCCTTAATGATGATTTGAGTTATGAGTTCAAACAATCCAGGAACCATTTTTTGAGCTTGATAGAGCAAAAATAGCCACTCTAGGATGTGCAGTGCATCAGACCATTGGTCAGATCACTGTACCAATGCTCCAAAAGGAACACCATGATCTGCAAGAATAAAACATTGGACAATTTGGCAATGATCAATTCTTGAAACAAATTTAGAATGTAAAGCCTGCTCTATTTACTGGATGGTTTGAACTGCTCTGCTAGTCAGTTCTCTCGGTTCCTGAGGATTGTCAGAATGCTTGAGCAGCTCAAATAAAGGTGCCATAGTCACATATGTCCTGACGGTAGCAGTTTGACCCTCAGGATTAGTAATGAGCACTGCATGTTTTGAAACAAGACTCTGAGCAGTACCTCCCAGTCCCACAACCCTGGTCCCTGCCATGACCAAAGACCAAGAGACCGACCAGGATGTCCATGCAATGATAGTTACGTGAACTCCAGAGTCCAGAAGTCCATTCGCCTGGACAACTGATGGCAAACTTTGAGTGTTGCAGAAAGTACGGGTCATCTGTGGATGCTGCGCAGAAATCGGCACTGACCAAAAGACTTGTGGTGCACCAGTAGAACCAAATCCTTTATCCTGGCATTCACGAGGCTCTGTTTGGGGAACACAACTCACAAAAGGTACAAGTTGAGCTATTCGTGTCCCTTTAGGAATTGTCACTGGTCAAGATAGTTGCCAAGGTAGACATCCCACCTTAGAACAAGCTTCTATCATGTCAGTTAAAGTAGGTTGGTCTGGCAAAGAATTAATGATTTTGCTACAATCAGTAATAGCTTGGTCACGTACCAGTTGCAAACAAAGCGTCTGCCGCAAGGCGTCATCTACCTGCTTTTCTAGTGACTGAACCAGTTTTTCGATGAATTGTAAGAAAGGTTTCCCCTTAACCTGTTTGATGGTCCTATATCGTGACCTCGGGGATGAGACTTCCATAGTCTGTAATAAGGCTGTCATGCCTATTTTTTGAGCTTCCCGGAGCACAGTGGGGTCCCATGAAGCCTGAAGATCTGGATTAGAAAATGGTCCTGTTCCCATCAAAGCCTGTGCCCCCAAACTTTTAATGGGTCTCCATTGGCTTTAAGCATATTTTCTCACTCTAAACGACTGGTCAAATGAGTCCACTTTTGCATGAACAATTGCAATTGTACCAGTTCAAATATTATCTGTGCCAGATGTGTAATATCATATGGGACTATCAAATCAGCATTAATAACTCTTATCAGTCTCATAATCTGAAGGTTGTGAGTTTGATCCTCACACGGGGCACCATATGTCCCGGGGTATCCATTGTATTGGTTAGGTTTGGTCGATAAAAAAAGCAGACACACACACACACACACACACACACAGAGTTGAGACAAGAGTTGTCTGCCGCGTAAGCACAGCAACCTCCTTTACTGAGGCAGCTAACCCACATTTTCCCACACACTTTCTACAGAAAGTACAGAAACATAATTTCTACAAAACACTAGAGCACTAACACCTGCAACTGTGAACACAGTCAACATCTCTGTCCTTGCACATTCCATCCTGTTTATCACCTTTCCAGTCAACTCCCGACTTCTCAAGGCTGCTCTGTTTATGGGAACGGTTAATTAACTTCACTGTTCTCATGGGAATGGACTTATATCATCCAATATTTTAAACTCATCAACTTCTAGGGGCTCAGTGGACCCGCCGCCTCCCCCCACATGATACAGGTACCCTCAAAGGGCTGTTAAATTGGGCCCGAGATAAGGGGTTTATCCCCACAGTAAACGCTGCCTTTGAAGTCCCGGTATGGGAAAATATAGGGAAACAGCTGTGGGAAGAGATCAGTAAAGGATCTAAGGATGCAGCCCACTACCCAACGTTGTGGCGGTTTTTGACCGACACACTGCAATCCATGAGAACTGAGAGGCAAGTTATAGCCTCAGTCTATGCTGCATTAGCGAGCAGTGAAACTGCCCCAGATCCCACTGCTGGCTAGTTCCAAACCGCAGACTCCTGCCCGACTGTCAACCAACTGCCCCAGCAGTTCGTCCTCGGCCCCGGAGAGCTCTAACTCCATGCCAGGGAGCCCACTGCCAGCAGCGCCTCCCCCCGCGGCGAGCCCAGTGATGCCGGCTTCGCTCTGCCAAGTTGCCCTGTTGCCAACGCCGCCAGCGCCGCCAGCTCCACCGCCCCCTGTCACTACTTCTCCCGCCACCGCTTCTCCCGCCATGTGGTCCAAGGCTGCGAACGCACCGTTGCTGTGGCCCCCGCTCCGCCGACCGCCGTTGGCCCTGCCAGCACTGCCGTTTGCCCATCCGTGATTGCGCCCGCCGCTACTCCCCTGACCGCGACTGCCGTCACTTCTCCGACTGCATCCGTGGCCGCTGCCACCATGGCTCGTACCCTGCTACGTCATTGCCACGCGACACCCACCCCGAACCCCCGGGAGCAGACAGAATGATTCAACAGGAGAAAGCTGCTTATGTGGCTACAGTTGTTGGAGTAGCAGTGAAGCTGTTGATGCAAAAGGGAAATAAGCCAGGCAAAGGGAAGGCAGAGAAAAAAATGTTATAACTGTGGGCAAAAGGGACATTTTAAAACTCAACGTCCTGCAGGTCAAAAGGGTGGGTCTCAAGGAGCTGCTGTTCCAAAGTGGTGTAGAACCTGTCAGAAGGATAACCATAACACGCACAAGTGTAGGCAAAAGGGAAACGGGAGGTTGAGCTTGTCGACCCCTCACGCGATGACAGCAAGTCTGGGTGCCTGGACAGCTGCCGCACAACCACCACCGGCAGTGCCAGAGTGGACTTGGCAATAGCAGTAGATGTCACTCTTGAGACACAAGAGGTAGAGGTAGTAGATTCAGTCTTAAGGGGACCCTTAGGCTGAGGTCTTAGTGTCTTATCAATAGGAAGATCTTCCGTGTCTCGACAAGGTATTTTTGTTGTTCCAGGATTGATTGATGCTGATTATTTGGGTGTTATCAAAATTATGGTATATACCCTGACACCACCCATTACCATTCCAACCAAAAGCAAAATTGCCCAGTTCATCCCCTTTCATTCCCAGTTCCTGCATGTAACAGAAAAGGACCCTGGAGAAGGGAGTTTCGGTTCTACTGGAACCCCGGAAGTGTTATTGACCCTAGATATTAAAAGAGGAAAGTCAGAAGAAACAGTGGAAGTACAACATCCTAGCAGACAGTCCATCCAGTTGACCATGCTTCTGGACACCGGTGCTGATGTCTCAATTATTCCTCGTCATAAGTGACCACTGGCCAATCACTCTCCAACAGGTGAGAGGACAAGGACTGTGCATAGGAAATGTACCTCCAACCAAAGATAACTTATGCAGCTCTACAATAAAGGAACTTGATAAAACAAAGAAATGGGTTATACCTGGTGTGGTGGGAGTGGGCGGGGTGCAACAGACATGGATCAGTCGTGATGTGATAACCTTTTGCTTTAAGGATGGCAAGTTGGTAGGAACTAGGCCGTATGTTCTGGCATTGCCTGTTCCATTGTTCGTAAGGGACGTGTTGGGTCAACAAGGAACAAGGTTAGTGACAGACCCTTTTTAGGGGTGGTCACTGAGAGACAACCAACCCTGAAATTGAGATGGAAGACAGACACCCCCATCTGGGTAAATCAGTGGCCACTCAAAGGCAATAGGTTGCAGATTGTTCAGTTGTTGGTCCAAGAGCAACTTGATGCAGGCCATATTGTACCATCCACTAGTCCCTGGAACACCCCGATTTTTACTATTCCCAAAAAGTCTGGAAAGTGGAGTCTTTTACATGATCTCCGTGCCATTAATGAGGTCATGGAGGACATGGGAGCTCTACAACCAGGACTCCCATCCCCTGTCATGATTCCACAAGATTGGGACATCGTAATTATTGACTTGAAAGATTGCTTTTTTATGATCATTTTGCATCCTCAGGATGCAGAGAGGTTTGCCTTTACTGTGCCTTTCACCAATAAGGTTGAACCCGTCAAACATTATCACTGGGTGACTTTGCCCCAAGGCATGAAAAATTCCCCCACATTGTGTCAGATGTACGTTGCATGGGCATTGCAACCTTTCAGAAAGGAACATCCCCATTTGCTAGTGTATCACTATGTAGATGATATTCTGATTGCAGGAAAACAATTGGAGGTAAATCTGATTGTGGCTGAGTTGCAGGTACAGTTGGAGAGGCAAGGGTTAAAAAATGCCCCAGAAAAGGTACAAAAAAGTGATCCACGGAAGTATCTAGGATGGATCATCACCCAGGGAACAGTGCGCCCACAGAAAATTGATGTAAACACACAATTATCAACTTTAGCAGATGTACAACAATTAATGGGAGATATTCAGTGGATTAGACCTGTGTGTGGAATCATCAACGACGACATATGTCCTCTTATGCCACTGCTGGGAACATCTACAGATGCAGATGAGCACAAGGAACTCACTGCACTGCAAAAGAAGACTTTACAAAAAATAACAAAGTAGCTGCAGGACATAGTAATCGCATAATAGCAGAGCGTGCAGTGACTGTAATGATCGGGAGGGGAAAAACAGTACCCCCTTGGGTTAATTTGTCAGTTAGTAGGTAGTAAAAAACTGAATATCTTGGAATGGTTGTTTTTGCCATATCAGCCAGCAAAGACAGTTGTAACTAGGCCAGAATTGTTGACTCAATTGATCATAAAAGGTCGAAGAAGAACTATTGATCTTACAGGGAAAGAGCCACGGACCATTATTGTTCCAGTAGCTCAGGAATATTTGACTTGGTTACAAGAATGCTCTAATGCATTTCAAATAACCATGGTAGATTTTCTGGGAAAAATCAGTACTCATTACCCTGCGACCAAGCTGCTGCCGTTGAGCAATGGGTTATGAGATCTGAGGTACCAGTTAAGGGTGACACAGTGTTCATGGATGTTGGGAAGAAATCAAGGTGAGCAACCATCACCTGGAAAACGAGTAGGAGCTGGCAGAGTCAACTGCTCCCCAGGATTTCAGGGGACTCTTTACAAACCTTAGAGCTCAGGGCTGTTGTGTGGGTTTTTCAGCGATGGCAGGATGCTCCGGTGAATACTGTGTCTGATTCCCTTTATGTGGTCGGAACAGTAATGAGAATTGAGGGAGCAATGGTCAAAACAGTGAAAAACAACAGGTTGCATTCCTTACTGTTACAGTTGTTACATCTCATTAATCAACAAACTCACCCCTATTTCACAACCCACATTCGCAGTCATCAGAAATGCGGAGGGTTAGCCATTGGCAATAATAAAGCAGACCAGTTGGTGGCTCCAACCTGGGCTGGGCCTCCAACTAACTTATTTCAGCAAGCAGTTTTGTTGCATGAAGTTTTGCATCAATCAGCAAAGATGTTAGGCAATTCGGATTAACCTTTACAGATGCTCAGCGTATTGTTCAATCATGTCCATCTTGTCAAAAGGTTGGAGTAGGCATTGGGCTTGGGGTCAACCCTCGTGGTTTGCAGGCCCTCATCATCATAGCTAGGTTTCACGAACGAAGATTTAGGAAGGCTCTATCCACATTTGTTACAGGCACACTGGGGACTTATGAAGCCAATACGAGATAGACATATCCGATTGCAAAAGGCACAGCAGAAAGACTCCTTAGATGGTATATTCTGCAAGACACGGGTCTTTCTGCATTGTCTTTTCTCCTCGAGAGTGATCCTGCGTGCATTCTCAAAGGAGACAGTTGCGTTATAGATGGTGTGTCTCCAGGCCTCCCGATTGGAGACCAGAGTAGACCAGTTATGATGATCAATATGACCAAGGTTGAGATGTTGTTTCAGGGAGTCCTTGTATCTTTTCTTCGGGGTTCCTCTCTTGCGGCAACTGGTGGTAAGTTCACCATAAAGCAAACTCTGATTGGCCAATGGTGATGTGGGGATGATGGGGGACTTCCTGAGGTGCAGGTTGATGGAGAACCTCTGTCTTCTTTAAGCTGACTTCCAGCCCAAAGAGCTCAGCAGCATCTGCAAAGCAGGATGTTAAACGCTGCAGGACTGCTTCTGTGTGGGCAATAAGGGCGGTGTCATCAGCATAAAGCAGCTCCCAGACAAGATGGTTTAAGGTCTTGGTGTGGGTCGTCAGTAGTCTCAGATTGAATAGGCTTCCATCAGTACGGTATCGAATGTAGATACCGTCCTGATCATTGAGGTCTGCCATGGTCCTTTGGAGCATCATACTGAAAAAGACTGTGAATAGGGTTGGTGCAAGAACACAGCCTTGTTTCACACCATTCTTAATTAAAAAGGGCTCAGAAAGTGTGTTGTCATATCTGACTTGGCTGTGTTGATCCTCATGGAGTGAGATGATCATTTTAAGGAACTTGGGGGGACAACCTAAGCGTTCCAAAATCTGCCATAGTCCTTTTCTGCTCACAGTATCGAAAGCCTTGGTGAGGTCGACAAAGTTTACATAGAGACCTTTGTTCTGTTCCCTACACTTCTCTTGCAGTTGTCTGAGAACAAATACCATGTCTGTGGTACTCCTGTTGGCTCTGAAACCACACTGACTTTCAGGAAGAATTCCTTCTGCTATAGCGGGTATTAGTCTGTTCAAGAGTATTCTTGCCAGGATTTTGCCAGCAATGGAGAGCAGAGTAATACCACGATAGTTTGAGCAATCTGATTTAATACCTTTCTTCTTATACAAAGTGATGATGACTGCATCTCGAAGGTCTGATGGTAGTTCGCCTAGTTCCCAACAGCACACCACAAACTCGTGGAATTTGGTATGGAGTGCAAGGCCCCCATGTTTCCAGACTTCCGTGGAATTCCATCAACCCCAGCTGCTTTACCAGTTTTCACCTGCTGTATGGTCTTAAGGGTTTTCCCAAAGTGGGGGCAGTATCCAATTTGTATTTCACCGGTTGTTGCGTGATGGACTGAATTACTGAGTCTTGGACTACACACTTGGTACTGAAAAGAGTCTGAAAGTGTTCAGACCATTGATTCAGAATGGAGGTTTTATCTGTTAGAAGCGTTTGACCATCAGTGCTGTTTTCAGGGCTTCATAGAAACCTTTGTGATCACCCGTATCTGCGCATAATTAAGTTTTTACAGTTAGATCGATCCACCACTTGTTCTGGATGTCACAGAGTTTCTGTTGGAACTTGCTGCATGCAAGACAAAAGGCTATTTTTCTTGCATGGCAGGATGGCAGTGCAAGGTATACTTGGTGGGCGGTTCTCTTCTTCCTCAACAAGTCCTGGATTTCTTGATTGTTTTCATCAAACCAGTCCTTGTTCTTCTTGAGGGAGAACCCTAAGGATTCTTCGGAGGATTGCAGGATGCTGTTTTTAATATGGTGCCAAATTGTTTCAGGAGAGGAATCTGCAGAATCTGTGGAGTGGTTTTCAAGCCTAGTTTGAAGGTTTGCCTGGAATCTGTCTCTTTATGTGGCTGATTGGAGATTGTTAACTTGGAGTCTTCTCCTTGGGATATTGCCCCTTTTAGGTTTGAATTTGAGATTGAATTTGAGTTTACAGCGCACAAACTGATGGTCTGTTTGGCATTCTGCACTGGGCATCGGCGGGTATGGTGGACATCGCGAACATCTCTCCGTTGCACCAAGACATAATCGATGAGGTGTCAGTGCTTAGATCTGGGGTGCATCCAGGTTGTCTTCAGACTATCTTTTTGCTGAAAGATAGTATTAGTGATGGTGAACTGTTGCTCTGCACAGAATTCTAGGAGAAGTCGACCATTATCGTTGCAGTTTCCAACACCATGCTTGCCTAATATTCCTTTCCATGCTTCAAAATTCTTTCCTACTCTGGTTTTGAAATCACCAAGGATAATGATCTTATCATCTGCAGGCACCTTTTGGGTAAGGTGACCAGGTCAGTGTAAAATTTATCTTTTTCAGCAGGGTCAACTTGGAGAGTTGGGGCATATATACTAAAGACGACAATGTGTTGCTTGTTGTTTAGTGGAAGGCGTAGGGAGATAATGCGGTCAGAGTGACCTGTCAGCAGATTTTCGAGTTTTGCAACAATAGAGTTTTTTACCATGAAGCCAACTCCTGAGAGATGTTTTTCGTTTCTGGGCTTGCCTGACCAAAAGAGTGTGTAACCGGCACCATTTTCTCTGGGGCTGCCTTCCTCGTGAAGGTGAACTTCACTGAGAGCAGTTATGTTGATGTTAAGATGAACCAGTTCATGGACGATTAGGGCAGAAGGACACTCAGGATGTCCGCTATCCGCAGAATCGAGTATGGTTCTGATATTCCAACATGCTAGAGTTAATTTAGGTACACCTTTGGAGGCAGGTGCATGCCTTTATCTTTTGATCTTTGTGCGACCGCATTGGAAGAAGATGCCCGTTGGCCTGCGGTTAACCAACTGGGTGAAGGTGGAGATGAGCTTTGTTTAGGTCACCTTTTCTAGGCCCCTCTCCAAGTGGAACAAGCAGTGTTGTCCTTGAAAAGGCTGCTTGGTCGTTCAGGGTGCTGCCCCAAGAGACTGTCATCTCCGGTCAGTCTCAAATGACCAATATCCTGAACTGCCTGTATGCAGGGTTGGGTCTGCGGCTTCCAGTGCACCTTTCACCTGCTGTTTCAACCCTCGCCCATCGCTTCAGGGCTTTTTGCATGTGGGTAAAGCCTTCAAACCTGCACAATGGATTTTTTAGGTGAGATGCAGTATGTGTGGAACTGAAGCCACCCTTTAGTCCGAAAGGTTCATCTGCCAGGGCCGAGGGAACTTGGACGGTGGCAGCGAGGTTCTCAGGACGTAGGTTTGATTAGAGTGACCTTCTCTTAGATGGATGGTCTTACAGGGCTAAGCGAGTTCCATCTGCCTGGGTTTGGGATTAGAGTTGTCCTTGTCCTAGGATGACTGCCAGAAGGCTAATGAGCTCATCCTGTCCAAGGATGTATTGCATCTGGCCCTACGGTTTTGACCTGTCTGACATGGGTGACCCTACCGAAAGCATGTACCATCGCCAGCATAGTTCGCAACCACATAGGATTACACAGGTTAGCTCCTACTATTAAAATGATTAGGGCAAGTCTTACACTTTCTACTTTTCTGCCACCTGTCTGTATTCAATCCCAGGGAAACACCCAGGATCAACCCTTTGTCCTGACCATCCTTTCAGAATATATCTAGAACATACCGAACCTGGGCAGTAGCTAAGGTGAGCCAAAAACAAACAAACGAACAAAACTGTTCTGGCCACCGTACCCACCTAGGGCTCAAGTACCTCTCCAGGCCCCAGCTCAGTCGAGATCCCCAACCCCCAGAGTAAACCATTATCCACCCTGACCTTATCCTCCCCCCACCGTGTTACCTCATATCTTCCCACACACCGCTTACCTGCCCACCGTCCAGTCCGAGGACCCCCACAGCCCACCCGGTACCCTTCCCCTCCCCCCCCTCCCCCAAACCAGACCAGCAAACCTCTGTGTGCTCCGAGGCTTCCACTCTCCTCTCTCTCTCCTTTCTCACGGGGGCACAAAGTCACACCCGTGAAGCTCCCTCTCCCCTTTCCCTGCTGGGGGGGAGGGACCAGGGGGCAGCCCCTCGGAGCCACGCGGACTTCCGGGTGGGGGTGCCAGACCCCTGCGGAGCCGCGCAGGCTTCCGGGTGGGGGTACCGGACCCCCGGGGAGCCGCGCGGGCTTCCTTACAGGCCCTACAACTGTGGCAAATGGATGTCACACATGTGGCAGAATTTGGGCGGTTGAAGTATGTTCATGTTAGCATTGATACCTTTTCGCACACCATGTGGGCAACTGCTCAAATGGGCGAATCAAGCAAGCACATCATCAAGCATATGCACGCCTGCATTGCAGCAGTAGGGGTACCAAAACAGTTGAAAACAGACAATGGTCCAGGTTACGTGTCACAACGTTTTCAGCAGTTTTGTCACAACTGGGGAATTCTGCACGTTACGGGCATCCCACACTCTCCTACCAGTCAGGCAATCGTTGAACATGCGCATGGCAAGTTAAAATTGATTTTACTGGAACAGAAAGGGGGAGAAGAGTTGGAAAGTCCTCATGATAGATTAACAAAAACCCTGTATGTTTTAAATTTTTTGCGTGACCAGCAGGAGCCCCCCATTGTAATACACAGTAGCTCACTTAAATCAGGTAGGGAAGAGTGTTTGGACAAGATTTTGGTGCAGTAACAGGAGAATGGAAAGGTCCTGCAGAGGTAAAAATGACTGGTCGAGGGTATGTTTGTGTCCTTACAGATACTGGGATACCTGATCCATGGGTCAAGCCCTGGAAAGAAGGTGCATTGGAACCTTCTTAGCCTGGATGGCCCTGTGGGCTTTGAGTAAAGGTAGTGTGATGAACATTAACCCAAGACAAAACATGTGGGTAACTTGGGCACACGAAACAGGACAGTCATTTTTTTGCTTGTCGGAAACCACTCCAGGAGACCCTTTTCGCACCTGTCTTATAGGTTTTCCTACATTGCCTTTACAAGAATATAAATGATGGGGGCCCAGCATCTCAGAACTGCAGTCATTGTGGACGGAAGTAAATGCCACCACTTGTAACCACTCAGTTTGGCCCAGTATGAGAGGATCCCTGATACAGAAGATAATAATTAAAAAGCTCAATGTGAGTAGCTCCATTCCCTTGCAGGAGCTAGAATTCTTAGGGTCAGTAGTCCCCTTCACACTAACCAATGTAACCTCTCTGTGCCCAATCATGAGACCAGTGTGGCAACCAATAAATGGGACAGGAGGAGTGTCCTTTGGAGACCCTTACTTCGAATAGTTTAGTCGCCAGGGGGAAACAGGATTGTTTGATGGGTATCAAAATGTTACAGGTCACCCAGGATATTGGGAACAGGTCAGGATATTGAGTCAGGTGGCAAGTTACTGCCACCAGGAATTTTTTTAATATGTGGAGACCGTGCATGGAACGGTATTCCATGGCAACCAGTTGGGGGTCCATGTTACTTGGGTAAATTAACAATGTTTGTCCCCTCAATGTGTGATCTTCTTTCCTGGAAGGCTAACAAAACAAGGATCAAGAAAGGACTTCAATTTACGGAAGACTGTAATGATAAATTTGACTTTATCTCCCCCGCAGCTTTTTCAACTCTTGCGTTCTTTCTACCAGGAGGAGTTGCAGTGGGCAACTATGCTCGGATGAAGAAATTTGGGTGCTGGAGTTTAAAGTAGGTCAACAGTACCTCTAGAATTTTATCAGAATTGTTAGTGGATGTAGATAGTATATGGCATGCTTTATCACACAATAGGGTTGCTATTGATTTTCTTTATTAGCACAAGGTCACGGGTTGTGTTGCATGAATCTATCTGACCACTCAGAAAGCATCTCTAAACAGCTTCAAGAGATGAAGGAGTGCTTGTCTCACATCACCTATGACGAGGACAAATTGTCTAATTGGCTAGGCAAGTTTGGCATCACTGGTTGGGTGCAAGAATTAGTAGTTCAGGGGTTGACACTTTTGGTAGCTATAATTTGTTGTGTATTAATTGTTAGTTGTGTTTTTCAATGTATAATGAAAATTATCCACAAAGCTTTCAATCAAATATGGATTGTTCAAAAACAAAACGGGGGATTTGTAGAGTATTTGCAGGAAAATGGACACGTTATGAACAATCCATCTTTTTAAGAAGCACTAGGCCTCGCTTGACATAACTTTGGAGGTTGCAAGCGATGTGAAAACTCTGTGTGTTTATACTTGCAAACTGTGTGAAACTATGCATGTTTATAGTTGTTAGTTGTGGGAAAACTGGAGATAAAGGGACACCTGGAAAATCTCGGGAAAGTCCCTAAAGGCGGATCGATAGGAGGGACTTTGGGTGGCATGAATGATGTCAGGTCGCGTGGACAGAGCATCAGAACCAATGAACTGAAGGCATGAGACACGTGCACAGACTGAGCTATCTAATCACCTTGTTGTGATCACGTATCGGGAAAAAACTAAAGTGTATAAAAGTTAACTCGTTTAAATAATAAATTGAACATTGCCTGATCATATTGATCGTTTGCGTGTGTTTCCTGAACTCCTGCCGTCCATGCCACTGTTTTGCTCTTAATCTGAACTAACAATGTGTCAGAAGTTGACTGTTTGCAGATAGTCTGTTCCAGCAAGCAGACCTGAAAGCTGTGTTACCAGAACTCAAACTGAGAATCATAAAGATGACTTTTGTACAGAGGTGAACAAATGCCTTTACAACTACAAGTGAAATACACCAAAACAAAAAGTTTTCGAACTGCAATAAAATCCCTGAAATGGGTCAAGAGTGAGTAAACAAAAGACTAACATAAAAGCTTCTGACACAATTGAGAACTGTTGTAAGATCAACTTGTAACTTCTAAAGGTGGTACATATATATGTGCTATGATTATTGTATCTGTTTTGTTATTTTCTATTCTATTTTACTTTTGAACTTCTCCTGTTGTTAGATTAATTGCAGAAGAATTGAAAGCTTACATTGCTTTTGCTACATGAATCGTTTTAAAGTTTGTAATGTTTATACTTGCACGTATCTTGTTCCAGCAGCAATTTGTAAACACTGTTTGAAACACCTGTGTCTCTTTAGTTACAGCAGTTTGTGGAAGAATTCCTCCTGAAGGAGTGATTTGATGAAAAGTCCATATAGAATTTTCATGTGATTGTGAAATCATGTTTATATACTTATGCTTTTAAGATGCTTTCTTATCTAGTGTCATCTAGGAATGTGTGTGAACACTGAATTGCATAGAAGTCCTGCATTAAGACAAAAGGATGGATAAGAAAGTGGCTTCAGTGCTGAGGCAGTACTAGTTTTGTGAAATCCATGAGATTCTAAAACCTGACTTACATCATTGCCTGCAACTTTTGAAGCAAATTGATAACATAGTTGTTAAGATTGTTTAAGTTGCTTAAATGCTTTGCTTAGAATCGCTTTTAGCTTTATTGTTTTGTTGGTGCTCGCAATATATAAATGCGCCTAACTCAATAGGTGAGGATACTTTTATCCATGAAGGCAAGACGTCCCTGTATGATCACTTCATGAGATAAAGATGATTGACTGCAGTCTGGGACAAGTTGGAACAGGACAACCTGCCCCCGATAAGACCTAAAATCTGTCCAGAGAGTATAAACTCTCTGTGGTGAGCTACTGGCACTGCCAGGGTGCTGTTCGCATGCAGATGTAACCTGGTAAGTTCCTGACTGGCCTATTAAATCTGTGAGTGGCAGTTAATCACTTTATGTGATAAAAGCACAAGTTCCTCTCACACAGTCAAAATACAGGAATTCCAAGATTCAAAGTTCCTGTGAAATTGACATCAGACAGAGTAACATTTCATCGACTCACAAAACAAAAATAAACAGGGTTTGTCAAGAAACATCTATGATGTAGATTCAGGCCTTGCCTATAGCCATATTAAAGATCCACATACAATCCAAGGTGGGAAACAACATGATCCCTATTTGCATAGAAGAGAGTTTATTTGTGAAATTGTTTAATGGTTTAAGATCTGCTTTGCAGGAACTGCAGAGATTCATCATGTCATCTAAACCTATGAGACTGGACACTCCTGTTCATCTGTTCCAGTCCAAGGACTGAGCCTATGTCAAACAATAAGACTGAAACTCCTGCAAGCCAAATGAAAAGAACTGTTTTAAATCCAGCAGATCATCAAGAACCCTGCATTTACTACCCAGAAGAGAAAAACCTCTGTTCCTGAGACGAGTAGAACAACAGAGACTGTTAAAATAATGTTTAAGGTTTTTTTCTTATCTGTATTGTTTAATACTACCAGTAACTATGAATTGAGTTTAAAACCTGAATTTACATTTGGCTTTAGCAAAATGCACCCAACATTCTTCATGAAAGTGAGTGTTGAATTTGCACTATAGATTTGGTTGAAATTTGGCAACAAATATAAATTATATATTGAATAATTCTTAGAGATGTTTCATTAAGTTTGCTTCTACAAGCTTACTTCATAGTTACCAAACTAAACCTAAATAGAACAGCCATTCATGTTAGTAGAATATAGTGTTAGATCTGTATAATAACTTGTATGGTTAGTGTTATAAGTATTAGTCATCTTACTGATATAATGTTAAGTATAAGTAGTAGAGATTGAACAAGATCTTTGGGTCTTGTTCAATTTCTAAAGGGGGGACTGATGCCTTAAGATTCTTCTAGTTTTTTGGTTTTTCTAAATTTTATAAGCTTTATAAGTAGTTATATAAGTAGAAGTAGATTTTAGAAGCAGCAGCCCTTATTCCTTTACCCTTTAGCATGGTAGTTTACACATTCCTCAACCCCTACATACCCCATTCCATGCTCTCATATCAATATCCCCTGAATTCCAGTAGAAAATGTTTAGTCTCTCTTTAAGAGTAGGTCCTTTTGTTTAAGGACATTTGTGCCTTGGCCTGAACCGCAAAAGTACAGTCAAGAACTGGGTGACCGTGTACCCTTTGTGCTCTGAAGAAGATGAAGAAGATGAAGAAGATGAAGAAGATGAAGAAAAGCCCACAGTCCCAATTCCTACGGGGTGGGATGGGGGTGGACCAGGGCAAAAGCTACAGGGTGGAAACACTTGGGATTGGACAAGTAATATTATAAATTGTAACACCTGTACACGGCCGAGGTGCATCTTGTAATTTTATGCCTAGGCACAAATTAAACCCTTTTCTTATCTCATCTCCAATTAAACTGCTCTGGAGGTTTTTTTTCCTCAGTTCCTACAGGCAACACCCTTATGAAGTTGTAAAAGAGGTACGTAAACCCCTCAAAGAGTATGGATTGCAGTCATTGTATACACTAGGGTTGGTTGCAGCTATTGGAGATTCTTACGTTATGACCCTGTCTGACTGGAAAGGTTTTTTATGTTTAATCTTGTCCGCTGCGCAGTTTACGGTGTGGGTCGCTGAATATCGTGAACTGGTCAATGCTCAAGTTAGGGACAATATAGCTAGCGGGATGGCTATCGGCTGTGATGAGCTACTGGGCGAGGGGCAATATCTTACCCCAACGACACAGGTCACGCTGCCACCACTTGTTTTCACTCAAGCAAGTGATCTGACCATGAAAACCCTTAGAAAAGTTCCAAAAACAGAGTCATCTTTCACAGTTGTTAAACAGGGTCCACAGGAACCTTATGTGTCATTTGTCGATCAATTGCAGACTGCAATTTCACGGCAGATAGATAATGACGCAGCAGCAGAGGTTTTGCATTTTCAGTTAGCAATTGACAATGCAAATACAGACTGTCAAAGAGCTTTGGTGCCTTTAAGAAATTGGACTAAGTCAGTTTCCAAACTTATTACAGCATGTCAGCATATCGGCATGGAGTCATTTAAAGTCTCCTTGCTAGCAACTGCATTAGTTGAACAGACGGTTGTAGCCTGAGTTGCTATTCACTGTTATCAGTGTAATCAAGAAGGACATGTTAAAAGAGACTGCCCCTTGGGGAATAGAAAGGGCAATATTCCACCCCCCTCCCACCCGTGTCCGAAATATGGCAGAGGATTTCATTGGGCAAATCAGTGCCGATCCAAACTTAGTAATGACGGCAAACCCCTTTCAGGAAACTTCAAAGGGGGCACACAGCCTGGTGCCCAGAAACAAAACAGGGTCCCACCTGTTGAGAATCACAACAGAGCATGGAACTTCACATCTCACAGCCCTCATATGAATACGCAGCCTCCAACCTGCCACCTCAGGAAGCGCCGGGCTGGACTTGGTCCTCGCCAAAGGAATAAACATACCAGATGATGACAATCACACAAGTGGATTCAAAGTAGGATTTTTCTCAGAGGTCACTGTGCAACAGTCACAGCTCAAACTAGCCTGGAAAACAGACACTATGGTTTGGGTGGACCAGTGGACTTTTAAATCAGAGTGGCTAGAATGGGCACAGAAATTAGTATAAGAGCAATTAGAAGCAGGACATATTGTTCCATCTAACAGTCTCTGGAACACACCTATATTTGTAATCCCAAAAAAGTTAGGAAAATGGAGATTATTGCAAAATTTAAGAGCAGTGAATGCTGTCCTTCAACCTATAGGAGCGTTGCAGCCTGGATTTCCTAATCCAACACTTATCCCTGACTCTTGGGACATTGTTGTTCTGGATCTGAAGGACTGGTTTTTTTACCATCCTGTTACATGAGAAAGATAGTGAAAGATTTGCTTTTTCTGTTCTCAGTATTAATTACAGTACTCCTATGCGACGATATCAATGGGTTGTATTGCCTCAAGGGATGATGAATAGCCCTACGATCTGCCAGTTTGTCGCTGATTCTCTGTTACAACCAGCGAGACAGAAGTTCCCGAAAGCCCACATATATCACTATATGGATGATATCTTAATAGCAGCAGCTAATTCAGTGACAGTTGACTGTGGTACAACAGTCCCTGGGACTTTATGGTTTACAGATAGCACCGGAAAAGACTGCCTTTGTTGACTTTTTAGGAGAAATTGTCTTTCAACTGCTGAGACACAGGTTTCTACAGTCGTTATCCAAATTACCCTTTCAGTCACAAGATCTCTGTTCCAGGACTCCCATAGCCAATGCCATCACTGCTTTTATTGATGCTTCAGGTAAGACGGGAAAGGGTGCTGTTGTATGGAAGCCTGATGATCACTGTCCCTGGCAGTCAGCAGTGATTACCGTTTCTGCATCAACACAGATTCATAGAATAGAATCATAGAATCATAGAATCGATTGGGTTGGAAAAGACCTCTGAGATCATCGAGTCCAACCCTTGGTCCAAATCCAGTCCATTTACTAGATCATGGCACTCAGTGTCACGTCCAATCTGCGTTTAACAATCTCCAGGGATGGTGAATCCACCACCTCTCTGGGTAGCCCATTCCAATGCCTGATTACTCTCTCTGTAAAGAATTTTCTCCTGATATCCAACTTAAATTTCCCCTGGCGGAGCTTAAGCCCGTGCCCCCTTGTCCTATTGCTGAGTGCCTGAGAGAAGAGACCAACCCCCACCTGGCTAGAACTTCCCTTCAGGTAGTTATAGACGGTGATGAGGTCACCTCTGAGCCTCCTCTTCTCCAGGTTAAACAACCCCAGCTCCCTCAGCCTCTCCCCATAGGACTTATGCTCCAGTCCCTTCACCAGCCTTGTTGCTCTTCTCTGGACCCGCTCCAGCACCTCATTATCCTTTCTGAACTGAGGGGCCCAGAACTGAACACAATACTCAAGGTGTGGCCTCGCCAATGCAGAGTACAGGGGAAGGATCACTTCCCTGGTCCTGCTGGTCACGCTATTTTTGATACAGGACAAGATCCCATTGGCCTTCTTGGCCACCTGGGCACACTGTTGGCTCATGTTGAGCTTCCTGTCAATTAGTACCCCCAGGTCCCTTTCTGCCTGGCTGCTTTCCAGTCACTCTGTGCCCAGTCTGTAGCGCTGCATGGGGTTGTTGTGGCCAAAGTGCAGGACCCGGCACTTGGCTTTATTGAACTTCATCCCATTGGAATCAACCCATCTCTCAAGTCTATCCAGACCCCTCTGCAGAGCCCTCCTGCCTTCCAGCAGGTCAACACTCCCTCCCAATTTGGTGTCATCAGCAAATTTGCTGATGATGGACTCAATCCCCTCATCTAAATCATCAATAAAGATGTTAAACAGGACAGGACCCAACACAGACCCCCGGGGAACACCACTAGTGACTGGTCGCCAGCTGGATGCAGTTCCATTCACCAGCACTCTCTGGGCCCGACCCTCCAACCAGCTCCTAATCCAGGAGAGGATGCACTTGTCCAAGCCATGGGCTACCAGCTTTTCCAGGAGATTGTCGAGTTTTCTGCGACTATAAAAGCATTTGAGTTATTCAGTGACCGAGTTTTAAATATTGTTTGTGACTCTCAATATGTCATAGGTATCACAGTTCGGATTGGAGACTCTTTCATCTGAGAATCCTCTAACAAACTGTTGTTTGAATGCTTTATTTTGTTTGTCATATTCGTTCTCATACCAGCTTGCAAGGACCAATCGTAGAAGGTAATTCAGTGGCAGATAAGTTAACCATGTCAGCTGTGGTACCGAATCTTTTTGAACAGGCACGTCTGTCTCATTCCTTTTATCATCAAAATGCCTTGTCCTTACAGAAATTTTTTTGTTTAACAAGAAAGTAGGCACGGAATATCATTCATGTGTCCCTCATTGTCAGATATTTGCCTCATTACCCACAGCAGGAGGACTTAACCCCTGAGGTTTTTCAAGCAACGAACTGTGGCAAACTGATGTTATACATGTGCCCTCCTTTGGAACCCTTAAAGACTTACATGTTACAGTTGACACTTTTTCTGGTTACATTTAGGCATCTACTAGAACAGGTGAAAAAGCTAAAGACACTCGAAGCCACTGGCTCACTGTTTTTGCAGTCACGAGGGTGCCAACATCTATCAAAGCAGACAATGGCTCTGCCTACACTTCTGCTTCAACACTGTGTTTCTTGCAGGACTAGGGAGTCACTCGTTACTGGTATCCCTCATGTTCCCACAGGCCAAGCCATTGTGGAACGTACTTATTGCACTCTAAAAGCGATGTTGGAAAAACAAAAAAGGGGGGAAACCCTAACCTCAGTGCATGATCAGGTACAAAAGCCCTGTATGTTTTAAATTTTTTGAATATGCAGGACGATATCTCTCCAACTACTGCAGTACAATGACATTTTTCAGTAAACCCCTTTTCAGCATCTAAACCAAAGGTCTGGTATAAAGATCCTGAGGCAGATCAGTGGGAAGGATCTGTTGAGCTAATTACTTGGGGAAGAGGGTACGCGTGTGTCCTTCTTCCTGCAGAACCTAGGTGGTTGCCAGTTAAATATATTCAGCCTTATCACGAGCTGGAACGACGAACTGCAGAATCCACTCCCAGAAATCCAGGGCCTGCAGGTAATGCCTTGGAACAACAGAGCCAGGAAGAGAGAACAGATGACCAGTGACACCAGCATTATCTGGGGTCGACTTGAACTTATAGATGACATTAATGACATTAATGGAAGAAGTACTAGGGCGATTAAAAAGGACTTCAAGTCACTGGGTCGATAAGTTGATGGGACAGGAGCACAGGTGGTGTTCGCCTCAGTTCCTGCAGTAGCAGGGATGAATGAGGAGTAGGAAAATCCATCTTATCAATAGGTGACTAAAGGATTGGTGTCACCGGCAGAATTTTGGTTTTTTTGACCATGGGGCAAGTTCCATGGTACCTAGTCTCTTCAAATCAGATGGGCTTCATCTATCTAGGAAGGGTAAAAGGACTCTAGCCCATAAGTTGGTGGGGATGATCAGGAGGGTTTTAAACTAGGTTTGAAGGGGGAAGGGATTGAAACTGGGCTCTCCAGAGATGAGTCTAAGGGTGGAAAGCCCGAGTTAAGAGTGAAATCAGCAACCCAGTTGAAGTGCATGTACACCAATGCATGCAGTATGGGTAACAAACAAGAGGAGATGGAAGCCATCATGCAGCAGGAAAGCTATGATGTAGTTGCCATCATGGAAATGTGGTGGGATGACTCGCATGACTGGAGTGCTGCCATGGATGGCTACAAGCTCTTCAGAAGGGACAGGCAAGGTAGGAGAGGTGGAGGGGTGGCTCTATATGTTAGAGAGTCTCTTGACTCTGTAGAACTTGAAGTCAGTAACAATAAGGTTGAGTGCCTGTGGATCAGAATCAGGGGGAAGGTCAACAAGGCTGATATCCTGGTGGGAGTCTGTTACAGACCACCCAACCAGGATGATGAGGGTGATGAATTATTCTACAAGCAGTTGGTAGATATCTTAAAATTGCCAGCCCTTGTTCTCGTGGGTGACTTTAACCTGCCAGCTGTCTGCTGGGAACTTCACACAGAGGAGGTTAGGAGATTGCTAGGAGATTGCTAGGGCATGTAGAGGATAATTTTCTGCTCCAGCTGGTAAATGAGCCTACCAGGGATGGGGCCCCGCTAGACCTGCTGTTCTCAGAGAGGGGCTGGTGGGAGATGTGGTGGTCAGTGGCCGTCTGGGGCACAGTGACCATGAAGTAATAAGAGTTTTCAATACTCAGGGATGCAAGGAGGGCCATCAATAAAACCTCTACACTGGACTTCCAGAGGGCAGATTTCGGCCTATTCAGAAGACTAGTTCAGAGTGTACCCTGGGAAACAACCCTTGAAAACAAAGGGGTCCAGGAGCGATGGACGTGCTTTAAGAAGGAAGTCTTGAACACAGGCTGTCCCAGTCTGCTGAAAGGCAAGTTGACAGGGAAGATGACCGGCCTGACTGAACAGGGAGATTTTGAAGGAAATAAGGGTAAAACAAAGACCTTAGGGATTATGGAAAAAAGAGCTGGCTACTCAGGAAAAGTTTAGGAATATAGTTAGGTCATGTAGAAAGAAAATTAGAGAGACAAAGGCACAATTTGAACTCAATCTAGCCACTTCTGTTAAGGATAACAAAAAGTCTTTCTACAGATACATCACTAGCAAAAGGAGGGGCAAGGAAAACCTCCATTCTTTATTGGACATGGGGGGGAACATAGTTATCAAAGATGAGGAAAAGGCTGAGGTATTTAACACCTTCTTTACCTCAGTTTTTAACAGAGACAGGTTGTCCTGAGGACAACTGGCTTCTGGAGCTTGTAGAAAGAGATAAGAATCTGAATAGCACCCCTGTAATCCAGGAGGAAACAGTTAGTGACCTGTTGAGCCACTTGGATCCCCACAAGTCTATGGGACCAGATGGGATCCACTCAAGGGTGATGAGGGAGCTGGCGGAAGAGCTCCCCATCAGTAAGACAGGTTGTCCTCAGGACAACTGGCCTCTGGAGCTGGTAGACAAAGACAGGAAGCCAAATAGCCCCCCTGTAATCCAGGAGGGAACAGTTTGTGATCTGCTGAGCCACTTGGATCCTCACAAGTCTATGGGACCAGATGGGATCCATCCTAGGGTTCACCAAGCTGCTCTCCATCATTTACCAACAGTCCTGGCTCACTGGGGAGGTCTCAGATGATTGGAAGTTGGTGAATGTCACACCCATCTGCAAAAAGCGCTACAACGACAACCCGGGAAACTACAGGCCTGTCAGCCTGACCTCAGTGCCTGGTAAGGTTATGGAGCAGATCATCCTAATCACACAACACCTACAGGATGGACAAGGGATCAGACCCAGTGTCCTAGTTAGAACAGCTGGGACCAGTTCATCACTGTATGGGTGTAACCCAAAACTGTGTATTCTATAGCCTTCCATGCCATTTCCCAGAAACTGTTATCAGTAGACTATTTACACCCTCTGCCCAGAGCAGCCTGACTCCTCAGGCTATAAACTAGGTGTTAAGAGGTCTGCAAGATAGGAGGGTGCCCCCTGTCCTCACACCCATTGTGGAACTCCCTGCCCTGAGGGAAGTACTGGGTATTCCTGTCTGAACTGGAGAATATATAATCTTGGAGTCTTGGAACTTTTTTAACCACTCGTGGGACCCAGAGGAAGACTGCAGACCACCACTCTCGACTGGACTACAACCACCACCCTCAACTGGACTGCAATCACCACTCTTGACCAGACTGCAACAGCACTCTCATGAACAGGTTTTCCCCTCTCCTTTTACTTTGGACTCAGGGGGCCCAACGAACACCACTCTGTTCATGCCCCAGGGTGCTGGGTTATACATTGGGGTTTTGTGGGTTAAAACCAATTGTTTGTCTGTATAATCGTACTTATTGTATTATTTTATTAAATTGTTATTCTGATTTATAATCTCTCTTTTGAGTTGGGTTCATTTCCCCTGCTGGTTTACCTTTAAATTAGCACACCCAGATAGTATGAGTTTAGGAAGGGCAGGTCCTGTCTGACCAATCTGATATCCTTTTATGATCAGGTGACCCACCTGGTGGATGAGGGAAAGGCTGTGGATGTAGTCTACCTGGACTTCAGCAAAGCCTTTGACACCGTGTCCCACAGCATACTCCTGAAAAAGCTGGCAGCCCATGGTTTGGACAGGGGCACTCTGTGCTGGGCTAAAAACTGTCTGAATGGCTGGGCCCAGAGAGTGGTGGTGAATGGTGCTGCATCCAGTTGTCAGCCAGTCACTAGTGGTGTCCCCCAGGGATCTCTGGATCCCTTTCCCCCCATGGCACGGGGCGGCCCAGTTCTAGTTCCATTTCCATCTGAGGAACCATTTCCGACGGCTTAAGTGGATGGGGGGAGGACTCCAGCGCCAGGGGTTTCTTCAGGTCCTGAGCCTGCAGGGGAGAGGTGCTCTCCCCTCTCTCCACCCACGTGGTCCCATGGCAGGCACAGAGACAGCACACAGCATGGAGAGGAGGCAAGAGAGCATTTATTGTTGGGGAGGTTACATTTATAGGGTTAGAAGGACTCACAGAGTAACCAATTAGAAATCTCAAGGGGCTTACAGGAACACCCAATCACAGGAAGGGGTTAGCAAGGTCCAATGAGAACACCTTAGGACATCTTCCCAGGACATTCCTGCATGGGATAACGCTTGTCGTGGGGGGTCTTGGGAAGAAAAAAGCATGAGTTAGCAAAGAGACTACAAAAAGCCATTTTGAAACATGTTTAAACCACAGTTTTCTCATATACTGCAGATTTACTGCCACAGGGATCAGTGTTGGGCCCAGTTCTATTTAATATCTTTATTGATGATTGCGATGAGGGAATCGAGTGTACCATTAGCAAATTTGCAGATGACACTAAGTTGGGGGGGAGTGTTGATCAGTTGGAAGGCAGGAGGACTCTGCAGAGGGACCCGGACAGATTGGAGAGTTGGGCTGATTCCAGTGAGATGATGTTCAACAAGGCCAAATGCCAGGTCCTGCACTTTGACCACAACAACCCCATGCAGCGCTACAGGCTGGGCACAGAGTGGCTGGAGAGTAGTCGGGGCAGAAAGGGACCTGGGAGTTTGGATTGACAGGAAGTTGAACATGAGCTAGCAGTGTGCCCAGGTGGTCAAGAAGGCCAATGGCATCCTGGCCTGGATCAGGAACAGTGTGGCCAACAGGTGCAGGGAAGTGATTCTTCCCCTGCTGGTGAGGTCACACCTTGAGTACTGTGTCCAGTTCTGGGCCCCTCAGTTCAGGAAGGATATCGAGGTCCTGGAGCAGGTCCAGAGAGGAGCAACAAGGCTGATGAAGGGACTCGAGCACAAGTCCTATTAGAAGAGGCTGAGGGAGCTGGGGTTGTTTAGCCTGGAGAAGAGGAGGCTCAGGGGAGACCTCATCACTCTCTACAACTACCTGAAAGGAGGTTGTAGCCAGGTGGGGGTTGGTCTCTTCTCCCAGGCAGCTATCAGTAAGACAAGAGGGCATGGTCTTAAGCTCTGGCAGGGGAGGTTTATGTTGGATATTAGGAAGAGATTTTTTACAGAGAGAGTAATTAGGCATTGGAATGGGTTGCCCAGGGAAGTGCTAGATTGTCGCTGTTGAGATGTCCAAAGCGACACAGAAACAGTCTTCTTCCAAAAATAGGACAGGAGAGGGATAGATCCTTTATTGTAACAGACCACTGACATTTATAGGCATTGGCATAAAATACATGTTACACTGTAATCGGTGTCTTCAAATAAATGTGCATCAGGATTGGCTGCCCTGTAGTACACTCACGATGATTCAGCATTTGCAGACTCTCAGTGACTTGCTTAGCTCTGTCTTCCTTCTGACAGACCTGTTGTCAACCCCGACAATTCCCCCTTTTTTTTTGTATTTATATCACAAAGATGGCCTTGACAATCTGCTGCAGGGCCTTTTGCAACAGGCTGATCGAGCAAGGCATCAGTATTGACAACCCCCTATTCAAAGTTAAGAAGAAATGCAGCATCCCACAATAAGGATGGATAACAACATTTCAAGAAAAAAGTTAAAGAGTTCATCTACCATCTAGAATAAGGATTCACTATGGTCCAACAGATTCATGTAACACATTCCTTTAAAATCTTGACACTCATGTAAAGTATTTTTAAGTCTACACACATAGATATCTACACAGTTTCTCTCTCTCATACAGTCTTTTTCCAGTCATTTAATTGGCGGCCACCTCAGTCATCCTTCATTCACACATAGCTGGAATTTCTGTTATACTTTTACATTTTAATTACACATTTTGCATTTTAAGTAGTTATTGGTTGTGTACTTCTTGGTTCATCATTTTTTGGTAGTCACGTTCAACAACCGTACCTGGTTTGAAGAGGAATTATTATAAAGAATATAAGGTCTAGCAAACCTAGATGAAATCTATTCTGATTTAGCATCTGTTTATATGTCTGCATAGCCTCTTTCCCCCTTTTTGTATTTTAAAATATTCATTTGATGTGTAATTCTATATTTTTGTTCATCTTTTAGCAACATGTCATAAGAGTTGTAAATTAATACAAATGGTATTTCATGTCATAATTCATATCTTGATAGAACTGAAGGGACATTGTATCACATATGGCTTAAATTAGCCTGTACAATATGTTATCATGGGATTATCTCCTCAACAGTGTTAATACTGAATAAGAATCTCTGAACATTTACATTAGGGATATCAAGAGAAGTTTCACAGCAGTAGTCACTAAAGGAAAACAAAACAGTTATTATAATTCGCACAGTATATCACAAATAATTCTGTTGAAGAGATTCATACTCCCTTTCACTGAGTATAATGTTGTAACTTCTGCAGCGTGACATGCACTCTAACTTGCAATAATTGTTTTAGCTTTTGAAAAACAGCAAATTACAATATTACTTGTCTTTACAGTTTTTTAAGACTTCCTAAATTTAGAAGTTAAACCAATGTCTGAGTTATGTGAGTAATGTGCGATTGGCAGTAACACAGGATTTCTGTCTATAGTCTGCACCTAGAATAACGAATAGATAAGTCAGTATTACAGTCTGCTAATACAGTTTGAAATTCAGTGTCCCCTGTGAGAAGTCAGTCCACGTTGTCTCTGATGTCTGGGATGTAGTTAACTCTCGACTCTTGTTCATCTGCTTCTTCTAGTTGTTCTTCACCTTTAATAAAAAACTTACAAATTTGTTATTAATAGTTTTGTCAGTTTTAAGTGGTTATCGTGGGTAATTTCACAGTTTTTCTTTGAAGTTGAAGGTTTAGTGATGATTCTTTGCAGTGTAATTCTCTCTGTAGGATATAGGTTCCATGGCTTGGTTTTTTGAATTTGTTCTGGAGCATTCTTCAATCTTGCTTCTCAAATAGCATTGGTTAGAACAATCACATTTAGTTTTAATTCAGCTTCTTAGGTCTCTAACTTCTGTATTTTCTTTTACTCTTATCATTTTGAGCAGCATTTTATCAGGTTGTACTGTAGAACAATTCTCTCTTATTGTAAAGCAAAACACACTGAATTTCAGGAAGACCACTGTAACTTTGATAAAGGCAAGTAGCAAGACATTAATTGAGAGCAGGTTGATAAGTGTCAGTTTTCACTATGAAAAAAACAACTGGCTGTTCAAAATTTCACAATATGGAAATCTTTCAGAGGACAGGATTACTGATTTTGATAAGGGTTTTATTTGCATGATTGGAGTAAATATAGTTTTATCTCTTTTACCTTTCTGTTATCAAGTCACACACAGTTTGGGATTTGAACAGCATTTGTGAAATTGAAACTTCTACCTTTCTAATGTAAGGATTCACAGTAATTCATAGGACAGATTTTTGCCTCTCTGGATGCAAAAAAATGAAACTGGAGAACAGTCACGTTCTTTCAGACTCAAGCAGTTTCACCCAGCCTCTGAAAAGACATGATCAGCTAGGATTTATAAGCAACTAATTCTGAATTTTTGCTGATATTATATACTTTTCTGGGATAACATAATATTTTGAGAATATTTGTATGTATTAAGTAATGAAGAATAGGAATGCTTGAAAACTCTAAACACATGACTTGAACAAAATAGTTATAATAGTTTAACTTACGCAGATGCATTTAAGAATTTAACAACCGTAAAGCAACTTCCAACTTTAGCAATCTAAATAAAACCACAGCAAAACTCACTCAGGTTTCTCCAAACTAGGGTCTGGTTTATAGGAGCATACCAGGGGATCCAGGTTGCACACCTGACTACAGGGAGGATGTAGTGGTCTGGCAGAAATGCTTCCTGGCTGTTATGGGTTATAAGTTTGAGAGAGGAATTTTTTCCCTTCCCCTGC
>NW_020885007.1:60867-90285 GCF_003945725.1 Corapipo altera | reverse complement strand
AACTCATCCTCTTTAGCAAACAGTCCAGTTTCATTTAAACTGCGACACTGGCAAAGCAGCAACAGTTCTGGTCTAAGCTTGTGACTTGATAACAGGGACACATCTTTGCTGCTTAGTACAGAGACTAGAACAGATGTAGTTTAAGACAATTTAGATACTTTCAAAATTACGCATATTTGTATTTCACACAATCTGAGTAAGGCAGAATTTGTCTTTTGAATCCCCAAATGTAATAAACCTAAACAAATCAATGCAAGACTGTAACTAATAGTCAGTTGTGTTCTATTTTAGAGTTTGTTATTGGTGGTCTTATCTTTTCCAGTAAAATATCTTTGGGTGAAAAAATATTTATACTCTTTTGTTTCTCTTAGAAAACCTCACAGTTCTGAAGGTACTGGAGTTTTTCAGAATGTTTTCTGGTTTTCAGCAACAATTTGCATTACAAAAAATTGACTAAGAAACAATTTCCACCTCTCAGTCTTTCTGGCATATTTTTTACTGAAAAGAGAACAGAAAAATTAAGGTTATCAAAGAAGTTCACATGGTTTGTTTCTTGTTTGTTGTTATAAAAAGCAGAAAAGGTTTTGATTTCCTTTATTCAAGTACTAACGAACAGTTTAAACTTGAAAGGCTGTTGTTATGTAATTCCCTGTATTATCTCTTTAGATCTCATCTCTCTCCCCACAAAGGTGGAATTCTCAGGCTAAAACGGCCCATTTTTTCTTTTTTCTCTGGCAAAAACTGCCTTTGTCAAATAAGATATCTTGGAACTAGGTCTTTTCACTAAATTAGTCTACACAAAAACTTTTCTAGTAATCTCTAAAGACTTGTCTGTAAAACACAGAACAACGAAAGGGTGTTTGCACGGCTGTCCGCGCGGGGAGGAAGGGGAGGGGAGGCAGACGCAACTGTGCCTGGCGCCACCTCCTCTCTGCTCCAGTGGAAAGCCGCCCCCCCCACACACATACACTCGCCTCGGCACGGCGCCGCGCCACACAACTCCCCCTCTCTCTCCCCTGCCGCTTGCGAGCGGCGGGGGCTGTCTCCGTCAGGGTCCCGGCACAGCGTAGGTACCCTCTCTCTTTTGTTCAAGACACTTTCTTCGGGCTTTCACTATATTAAACTTAATCTGCGAGAACTTTTTAAAACTGTTGCATATCCTATGTGTTTCGCCTTACACCGTGAAACTGAAACAGTTAACTAGTACATGAACAAAGAATAGGTAACTCAGAAGAAAAGAAGGGGGGGGGGGTGGCGCCGCTTTGCTCTGGTCGCTGCCGGCTCTAAGCCCGGTGGCTCGTACAAGGACGGGCTCTGCTCTGCTGTATCCCGTCCGTGCCTCCACTGAGGGACCGCAGCACTCGGCTTGGTTTTGCCACTCCTCTGTTCGCTCTCGAGTTTGTTTCTGCCCCGCTCCTTTTGCCTGCATGTCTCGATTTGACTTTCCTTATTTGTCTTCTTGGCGGAGTCGTCCGATGGAAAGACTTTTTTTCTGCAGCGGCGGCACTGTGTGAGCCAGGATGGAAGGTCTCCCGATCGGAGCGGGAGTCTAGAGGGTTGGGCAGTGAGTCACGGTTTGATTTCGCTGGGTTCGGTCAGGGAAGCGTGTGTCGGGTAGCGATGCACTCCTCCCCCCTCGGCAGGGCGCTGATGCCATTCCGTGACTATGCAGCTGAAAATTCCCGCATCGGCGGCAATGGAGGGGAGGGGCCCCTTTTTCTTTTCTGCCTCCGGGGGTGAATTGTTAGGTTTTTCTACATTTTCTGGCTTGGAGGGTGGTGACTTTTTAAAAGCGTAATCTTTTAAAGTTTTAAAGACAGTTCGTTACGGTTTCAGGACACTGGCAGCCTGCTTATCTTCCTGGGTAGCTGTGTCTCAGAATTTGGTCTCTATGTGAATCATTGCATGGATTGCTGCCTCCCCCCGCTTCCAAATCTTTCTAAGTCTCACAGAGCAAGCGCCAGGCAGACACACTAAATGCAACTTACGTAGTGTGATATATAAATGTCGCTGATAATGTCGGGTAGTGTGATATATAAATGTCGCTGATAATGTCGGAACGGCTAAACGACACAGATATCAGATATAGTACAGGTGCAAGGTGATCAGGAAGCTGTTTATTGCTCTCAAGTGTTTCTTTTATACTCTTTGTACACTATCGTGCCACAACACAATTGGTCAAAAGTCTCAAGCATAAAACACTGCACACACTCTTATTGATGACACTGAAGACACTGTGCATGCTATGACATGCTATTGGTGACACTATACACATTTTGATTGGTGACCTTTGGTCTGGGCTGCATTACGTTTGTTCCGTCCGGCATTACAGTAAATATTTCCTAAAAGTTGTTTAAATTCCTCGTCACTAATTGCCAGGCTGCTGACAGGTTCTCTGTCAACCCCGACATATAAATAATTGTGATTCGTGAAACAAATGGGTGATTACATCAAAATAAAACAAATGGATTGTAAAACTTGATTACACCCCCATAAAGAAATAAAACAGACCCTTACAAGGTCAAGGGGCTCTAAACCTCCCTACTATCCTAAGAATAAAATATGGTCTCTTAGGCGCCTGTTCGTCCAAGAATGCATGAATTATGACTGGTTGTAGAGATAACCATTTAGCTTTAGCTGTAAGAAACCCCATATATTAAATACTTAGCAAAAACCTGTAGAATGTATATGTATATGATATAATTAATATGCATGAAGTAGCTAAGATAAATACTAAATGTACACTGTAGTAGGCGTGCAGATTTGGGAAACGTCCCCATTTCTGTCACCCAGCCGGCTGCTTGCTTTTACCATATAATAAACTCTTATTCAAAAACTTATAGAAATTTGAGACTTTGTTTATCACACGTAGTAGCTTCAAAGCCTTGTTTTCAGCACCACAACAGCACACATTGTAATGCAAAATCGTTAATCTTAACACCCTTACAACTAAGGAGGGCTTCTGTTTTGTCCCATTGTTACAATTTTTGTTCCCGATGGCTCACCTCCAATGTCTCACCTCCTGAGGTGTCAATAAAATCTCAGGTCCGGACCAAGGCAGAATCCCACTGCTCTCGAAGCTTCATCAAGCGCTGTCTTCACCGTACTTCGGCCCACAGTTCAAAACTCACTGTCTCTTGGAGATAAATCACTTCAGTGCAGCATCATGTCGGCGTCACCAAATGTCGCTGTTGAGACGACCAAAGCGACACAGAAACAGTCTTCTTCCAAAAATAGGACAGGAGAGGGATAGATCTTTTATTGTAACAGATCACTGACATTTATAGTCATTGGCATAAAATACATGTTACACTGTAATCGGTGTCTTCAAATAAACGTGCATCAGGATTGGCTGCCCTGTAGCACACTCACAATGATTCAGCATTTGCAGACTCACAGTGACTTGCTTAGCTCTGTCTTCCTTCCGACAGACCTGTTGTCAACCCTGACAGTGGATTCTCCATCCCTGGAGGTTTTTAAGATGAGACTGGATGTGGCATTTAGTTCCATGGTCTAATAACCGTGGTGGTGGTGGATCAAGAGTTGGACTTGATGATCTCAGAGGTCTTTTCCAACCTGGCTGATTCTATGATAGACACCTACCGGTGATCTATTCTCCCTAGTTCCACTGTATAATCTATAGGAAAAAATAAGTTCTTTGAATGAATTCCTCTCACCTTCTTGAGGACACCAAGAGTAGGACAGATGAGTGTGTACAGTTTTTGCGACTGACCTGGCTTTAGAAGCGTAGAGGTTTAGCAAAAAAGCAAATGACACTGTGGCTGCAGTTGTATGAACACTTGAAACATTGTAGAAGTGGTGGTTGAAGGGCTCGAGCCCAACCTGTCCTTCCAAGCACAACTCACCATCACTGGATGAGATCATCCATAGCTTTGTGTAGCTCCATGTATGGGCACTGAAAGGATGAGGCTGCATGCACACACAGTTGATTTTGGGATTTCTCCACTGATCTTTTTAGGCATTCCCCTTTTATTCATATTCTCTCGTAAACAGCACCTGGTGTCATCTTTTAGTTAACTGGAATTCCCAGGATTATCCTAAAACAGTGTTTTGATCCCACACATTCACACTCGCATCATGTGGTGGCTGCATTTGGCCATGAGAAAAAACACACGGTATCATGCAGACCATTAAGTGGTTTTCCACTTTGAGAAACACAGTATTCTCTCTGTCAAAACACTTAGCCAAGGTCGGTCCTCTCTTTTGATTCCAATTAACTAAATGCAGGTGCAGACTGACAGCTTGTTCCCACATCCATGTAGCCCTGGGACTAACACACATAAACTGGTCACACCATTAGGCTCTTTTAGTCTAGTCTTTTGGTCTCTGCAGCATATATCTGTTTAGTGTGGTAAGCCCCACTCAGAACCCTAGCACTTAATGTGCTTTCCCTTCTCATTTCGGCAGTTTTTCATTGTTGATGGGTTTTTTGGGCATTACTCATTAAGTGTGATTTAGCCATGAACTTGTCAAGCATACAGAAGAACTCAACACATAGTAGGCAGTGCAAATGGAGTGCATTCTCTGCAAATGTTTTCACCAGGTTGTGAAAAGGATGCTTTGAGGGCTCAGCCACAGTATCGGTGGAGGGGCATTGAACAGATTGCTCACAGGCCAATTTGGTTGGCAAAATGTCCGATTTATTAAAAGAAGGATACTCATTATATAGTGTTTCTACACCCCGACACGTGATTCTTCTTCACACAGCATTGGATACATAAGAGAAACATACTTTGTTGTCCAGTGTTAATTGGAGCATCACAGGTGTCCATAAGAGATGAAAAAACTTGTTTAGCTTTCTAAGACTCCTCCTTGACCTTGGCAGGGAGCCTTCTTTGTTCTAACTTCAGAGCCTGTAGCCATGTTAGCTACGCAGCAGTTTTTACTGTCTGCACCCAGCCATGCCAAGGCAAGGCCTACAGAAATGCAAAGGAAATTGTTCACACTCAATCTCTATTCTCCCAACACCACAGTAATAAGTAACAGCAGATATCTTTTGCCTTTGAGGTGCAGGGTGCCAACAGCAGGTCAGCCTTAGGTGGACCTGTACACTGTCTTAGATTCCTAAATAAGATCTCAATTTTGCACTTAAAACTCTATTGTGTACCTGAGAGGGCAATTACACAGGGGGGATTTTAGATAAGCAAATGCCCATGGATGAAATATGCAGCCATCTTATCTGTTGTTTTGTTTGCAAACAGAAGCCCCAGAGCAGAGTCCCTTAGTATGTAAATCTTACTGATGTGAAGATAAATGTAGGTTGAAGTTGGACCTGAAAGCCAAGTGTAAATCCCAGAGTTTCTGTCTTGCTGGGCAAGGCTCAAAGCTATTGGCAAATGTTTCCTTGGGCACAGCCTGGTCTCACTGACACTGCTCAAACCCAACACAGAAAGGGGAAAAGTAAATATAAAATCAATCTGCTCTGGTTAAGAAATCCAGTGGCAGGATTACCAGACCCAAAAAAAGTCTCCAGGAATGCCAGTTTGAATGTTCGAATCCAACATTTCCAAATAGCTTTAGTTTTAGCTGAGAAACGGTAACACAGGTGTAGTTAAGTCCAGGTCCTGAAGAAAGTTCAGCTGTGGTGATGTACTCTGCTGATTTATTTAGCTAATGAGAGATGAGTCACAGTAATCAGGAGACTGACAGAGAAATGGGAGTGTTTAAGTGCAGATACCCTCTCCATTTATTCCAGAAGTGTTTAGTGTCCCACGCAGAGCACTCTCATCTCATTCAGGGAAATTTCCAATACTTTTACAGTTGCACAGTTGAGTAAAGCTTACAATATTATTTATATGCTTGAATTTAAACATACCAATCAGAAAGCCAATCCCACCGGAGAACTGAGCTCCCAGCCATCAAGGTCTAACATAGAGAGTACATTTTTAAAACATAAAAACCCACTATCATTTCTCTTCAAAAATCTTTATTCTTGCTTTTCCTACACTTGTTTTTCTCCAACATTATTTCATTCTTAATGACAAGAAAGGAGCAGAACACTTGGCTCTTTCCCTTGGAAATGGGGTTCTTTGGCATTATGATTTGAATGAATTGCCACCCCACAGTGGGCTAGTGCATCATGATAACATTGACTGTGAGCCTGAAGAAAACTGACAACAAAAACCTTAGTGGATATGCAGTTATTCTGGAAAAAGTCTCCTGTTGTTACTGAATGTTACATTTCTTTAAAAAGGAGTCTATGCAGCAGTGGGTGAAGATATTGGAAAATTCTTTTAACTTCAACACAGTGGTGTTTGATCCCTGTATCTGTGATTAATGCTTAGTTTTGTACCATATAGTGCTTAGTACAAATACCAGAGATTAATGTAGCTTTGTGTTAACTTCCTACATCTGTGACTAATAGTCTTGTGACAGCTAGTGCTTCCTTATTTACCTGTATCAGTGATTAACATGTACTAGCAGATGTCTTAGTTTTGAGAACAAAGATTGTGTGCCTGAGCAAAGAATGATAAGACAAGTGCATTGTGACCTGACCACATATTTGAGATACTCTCAAGGAGAAAAGATTCATTAAAAGATCTGGAACCATAAAACAGAAATTTGGGGAATGGGATGTTCCCAAACAACCACCATAGACCCTCAAAAGACCCCTACTCATATCCAAATAAGTCCACAGAAATACTTAGCATAGATGCATGTATTCAGGAAATGTAATGAATATGTAATAAACATGTAGTGAATATGTATTAATTTTATGAATATAATCTGGTCTGTTTGGTTGCTGGGCATGCATGTTAGATGGAGCAATCCCCATGCAGCCAGTGTGCTGAATAATGTTAGCTTTCTAACCTAACAAACTGGTTAGAGAGTTTATTTCCTGGTTTTCGATGACACTGTCAGCAGAGCTTATTCCACGCTGAACTGATTTGAGCAATGCCACCAAAAGTACTACATGGCTGCAGAGATGGAGGGGGGGAACCCTGGGGGGGGACACACAGCTTGGCTGGTCCCCCAGTGCCTGTTTTGTCTTAAGAAATGTTTTCAGATTGGCAGCATGAGGAACAGACTTCAGAAGGACACACTTGTCAGCTCCCTGCCAGGCTGTTTTGACAGATTTTCAATTCCTTAACCCACACACCCAAGAGTATTACTGGCTTCATTCATGTCACCCCACAGAGGTGACCCAGCCCCAGGAAGGGCCACGATTGCAGCTTCACATCACATGCAGTCAATATGCTAGGTCTGGAGGATAGCCTCCATGCAGCCCATGTAGCTCTATACCCAAAGCATTTTCAGGAGGACTGTGAATGAGGTGCAAGGGGGAAAACTGGACAGGGAGTTGAGAAGCATGTGGTGCTCAGCAGGTGGCATGCCTGGGAGGAGGGAGGCAGAGTTGGGGAGAGGACCAAAGCACTAGAAGCATAGGCACACATTGGGGAATGAAAGGAAAAAAGGAAAGCAAGGTGGAGGGAAGTAATACTGATGTCAGATTAAATTTTAAAAAATCACAAGAAGTTCACAGCAACTATAAGTTAGTCTTGAAATAATGACAACAGGGTGCTGGAGCAATGGAGCAATGAGGAGTCCCCAGGAACAGAATACTATAAATTCTTATTTCATTAACAACTAATCATTCAAACAGATTCAAGCAGAAATTGTAAGAGCATAACGGTAAACAATAACTTGGTGTTAGGATGAAAATATAACCTCAAATTGTCTTAGATTATTATAATCCTAAAAAATGCACCTCCAGAGAAATTTGTATATGTAAAGGACTGTATAATGAACTGGACCAAGATTACCACGTGCATTAAGAATTTTGTTAGGTAAGCACCTGTGACCAATCACCTGCTTCTGCATCATTCTTTCTGTTACCTTTTTGTATAAAAGACTGTGCTTGTTTCCAGAAGGTGTGCCGGCTGTGTCAGATGCCTGGCCCCCTATTCTGCAGAATGGTAATAAAGACAAATATCTCGACTCAGTGTGTTGATTGGCTCTTGCACATCAGGTGAAAGAACCCTGCTTTAAGGTTAGAAGTTAGAGTGTGGGTGTGAATTCAATGGCAATTTCTCTTCTCCCAAACTTGGGAATATTCTACGGGATTTGTTAGACTGTATGATCTTAGAGGTCTTTTCCAGCCTAAATGATTCTGTGATTCTGGGATTTGGGATTTACACTTCCAACTTGCAAGACACAAAGAAAGTTCATTTCCCAAAATGATGCCTCATTTTAACAAAGTAGTAAATAAAAATCTCAAGTGTAAGGATATTTGCTTCTCAGTTGGTAATTAGTGAGTTTAAACAAGGTTTCTGGCTTTTTTTTTTAAAATATACTTTATTAGTAATAGATTATTTCTCAAATATAACTTTTGACTGAATCGTTTATTTCAAACAAGAGGACAGCATTGTGTGGCTGATGAAAACATTTGAAAGTGCTAAGTGTACAAATCCTGCCTTTCGTGAAGGCATGATGGCAAGGAAAAGATTCTGGAGACATTTTCAGCTGCTTGGAAACTTGACACCATGGCCAAAGGACTTGTTCTTGCAGCCTTTATTCCTCTCGTACAAAACCTCACTTGCTCTTCTAGATGTACTTACTGGGGAACCATTGCAGAAACAGACCCATTCATCCTCGAGGAGAAAAATCCTAAGGCATAGGCTTTGGTTTTAAAAAGAAACAAATGATTTTCAACATCTCAGGGGTTATCAGGAGACCTGAATCTGTTTCCAGCTCTCCCACATCTGTTGGGTAAACCTGCTATGTTACGTCAATACTTTTGGTCTCACTTTCATCCTCTTTAAACAGGAAAGGGAAATGTACTTTAGAGATAAAGATGCAATCATTATACAAGAGGTAAATATGGCTATTTTTTATTACAAGTGTAGGACATAGCCATTGCACTATAGTGTTAAAAGCTTTTCAGCTTCATACACTGGCTCAATGTTTCTTCTAATTTTTTCTGTTTTCTTTATTGCATGTTCCAGATCATGGAAGGAATTTTATCCTTACCAGGAAGAACAGGACAAAAATAGTATAAACAAGTACATATTTTAAATTTAATTAAAGAAAATAATTTAAATGTGCGGTGTGGGAGAGGGAATAATCAGTTTTAGAACAAGATATATCAAAATATCAAAGATCTTTTTATAACAAGAATTAAAAAAGGCACACAGGAAGAAACAAACGAGCATAGAGAGGCTGAATTTACTTTAGTCGAGCAAGAAGTGAGAAGGAAACACTAAATAGGAGCTCAAAGAGCTACTCTAATACAGACAGCAGTAATATATAACATGCCCATATATGAGGATAACTCATGCTACAGAGTCATAGAGGAAATATCAGGGATACTGAGCCATGATTATGAGTTACAGGTTGTTACGACCCGCCTCAGAAGGTGAGGGTAACCCAGGTTCTTGTTAATAAATCCCTTGGGGTGGATTAAATGACACTGAATGATAGGTGTTTGTAAATATATATATAGGGTTTATTTTAGAGCATTTTGGCTGCAAAGGAAAACAGGTATGTAGCTGTTTTGGTTGTTATCATCTATAGTAATACAGCAATATTAAAGCATAAAAATAACACTTAAGAAAATTTATAAGGGAGAGAAAGAGAAAGAAAGGAAAAAAGTAGAAAGATATATCTATAGTCACCACACTGTCGTTGTTGGGACGGACTACGACATGTAATATTCAGCAAGAAAGTTTATTGGAAAGAATAAGGAAGCAGCAGCAGCCATGGGCTGCACTTTACAGCCTCTTAAATACAGCTCTTTTGGTACACGTATAACACACAGATAGGTCAGCTTACATACACAAACTACAATTCTCACAGCTAATAGGTAGATTTTAGCTGGACTTTCTCTGGACTTTCTCAGTCCTACTTTCTCACAACATTTCTGTGCACCTGTCTCTGTTTTCCTTGATGTTTATATTTTTCTCAGTCACTCTGTTCAAAACAAGTCCTCGTTCTCATGAGACAGTGTTCCCTGTTCCCACGGGACAGCTCTCTCCTGCTGCTCCTCTGCTCTCTCAGGATGCATCAGTACGTTGTCAGGACCAGAGCCTCTATTCTCAGCCAGTTTCTTGTTCCATACCAGGGGTCCCGGCCCAGCCGAGATTCCCCACATTTCCCCCTCTGTTTTGTATTTGAAGCAATTGCTTCAGGGTACCATACACCATCTCCACAATAGCCTGTCCTGTAGGAGAATGTGAGATAGCTGTAACATGAGTGACCTTTCACAAGGCAAAGAAAACTTGGACAGATTTACAGACACAAGGTAGTTCATTGTCTGCCCGCACCTGAGCGGGCACCTCAAATGCAGCAATGACATCATGACCTTTTTGTGTAGTACATGTATTAACAACCACCATGTGGGAAGACATGCCAATGGACACATGGACATGCTCCAAATTACCAATTTCATCGACTTGTATCATCTGATTGCCAAATCTGTAAGGCTGTAAGACCTCGAGGGTTCGTACTAAAATAGACAGTACAGGCACGACGACACGACGACAATCTGGACAAGAGACAACAACCAAGCGAGCAATAGAATGAATTAAGCTAAATCGACATCTGAAGGCTTCTGCATGCTGTGCTCTCAGTTTCCCATCAATGCCCTCCTTGCCCTCAGCCCTGTCGCGAGGCTCAGGCTCCATGGCCGAGGCGGGTGCTGCGGCCAGGCTGAAGGACGAGCTGACCTGCCCCATCTGCCTGGACATTCACAGGAACCCTGTGTCCCTGGGGTGCGGTCAGAGCTTCTGCAAGGAGTGCATCCAGAAGGAACAGAAATGCCAGCAGGGCCCTTCCAAGTGCCCACTCTGCCTTTACTCCACAGGCCCCACCGGGGAGCTGAAGCCCAACTTCCATCTCCGCAACATAGTGGAGAACTTTTTGGATGCTTCTGTTCATCAAGGGGAGGAAAAGCAGAAAGTGCAATGCAAACAGAAGGAGGAAAGTTTGGGGCAGCAAGCAGAGGTGATCCTGTCAGGAGCCCCATCCGGCCGTGAAGACTTGCCTGACCTGCAAGGCCTCCCTGTGTCAAGCCCACCTGAGCAAGCACAGCACAAAGAACACACAGAAAAAACACGTCCTGGTGGAGCCCTGTGGTGCCCAGGTTTTGGCTGAGAGGAAATGCCCCCAGCACGGCAAATTGCTGGAATGATACTGCGAGAAGGACAAGGTCTGCATTTGCATGCTGTGCTCTGTCCTCAGCTCCCACAGGGACCACAAGACCATCAGTTTAGAGGAGGCTTTTGGCCAAGCACAGCGTGTTTTTCCCAAAACTGTAAAAGAGGTGAAAAACTATGAAGCTGCACTGGATCGAAGCATAGGAAACCTGCTAGAACAATCCTCTGCAAAGGAGTTCTTTAGAGTACAAACAACGCTTGAAAAATAAGACTTGGAAATGGACAATACAATACCACCTGATCAAATCACTGTAACATATGCAGAATCAGCAATAACATTCAAAGGTTGATCTGAAAAGCAAGGGTTACAGCTCAACCGCAGCTTTACCTGTCTTTCTCAAGACTGTAAGACCATCTTGGGGCTTTTTTTTTTTTTTTCTTAAAATATTCAAGGTTGTTCTTGCAACAAATCCCAATTGCTTACACTTTGCCGCATAACTTTACAAAACAACTTTGTCAAGGGTCTGAGGCTGGCCGCTATAAGGCGGGCCTCACTGCCATTTAACAGAACTCCTATCAGACAGGTATGAAAAAGCTGCTCGGGCCATGCAAGCAAGGCACAAAAGGTGGTTTGGTTCAAGGCCTTCATTAAGGTGATCCAGATTTTGCACTCCTTTTATGGACGAATGAATGATAAGGAATTTGGCCGTGGAACTCAGCTAAAGCAGTTCACATTTCACACTACTCAAAGTAATGAGAGTGTACAGGTACAACAACGTGAACTGGATCTCTGCCAGTACACTCTACGCATCTTTCTCTAGCCTTAATGGTGATTTGAGCTATGTGCTCAAACAATCCAGGAGCAGGTTTTTGACAAAAGGAACTCTGTGATATGCAAAAAATGAAAAATTAGACAATTTGACAATGATCAATGTGTGAAACAAATTTAAAATGTAAAGCTTGCTGTAGAGAAGCAAGATTCAGGATGGGAACAGTTCCAGGCATGGAGAAAAGCATACAGCAATTGGCAGGACTTTCATATGGACTTTACTGTTATTATGTGGTTTCACTGTATCCATGCTACACAGTGCACAACTGCACATGCCCAGGCTTCCTCCTCCCCCTTTTGCCTGTGCTCTGTTCTGATTTGCTCCCCCATTTGTCTGTCTGATAGCCCACCCGATGTTCTGCCCCCTTCCCCTGGCGGGACAGTTAAGAATGGGGCGCACGCCTGAATAAACAAGTCTGCTTGCATCCTTCCTCGTGTCCTGTCCCCTCTTCCTTTCGGACCGCGACAGATGGCTCCCAACGTCGGGCAGACCCCACGCCACAAAGGGCTCAGACAGCGCTGAGAGAAGCGTTTCGTCTCACTGGTCCTTCCCGGTAGAACCCCAGATTACGGCAAGATAGCCACCGCACCGAGAAAGGTGAGCTCCGGGAAAACCCCTAATCCCATCTCCCACCCTCACAAACTTTAAAAAAAAAAAAAAAAAATGGACCTCTCGCTATCTACCTCTCAAAAATTCGTGTACCGCAAGTTTAAAGACTTTATTTTGGAAAACGGACATCCTTTAGATCAAAAGTCTGCTAAAGCCCTCGCTAAATGGCTTGAAAAGGGAGGGGAGATGGTCTCCGACAGCATGTCCCTAAAAGACTGGGAGAAAATTGGATACAACATCTGGAGAGCGAAAGAGGGGAGACAAAACTGCTACTGAGGCATTAATCGCCTGGAGATTGATTCTGATGATGATACAGCATCAGTTGATGAGTTCCAATGAAAATCTCCAAGAATCTGAGCAAAAATCCAAGCCCCCATCCCCAAAAATGGACAAGCCCCGAGGGTCCCGGAGCGGCGGGGGGGCGGGGGAGAGCGCGGACGGCGGGAGGGAGAAACAAAGCACGGAATACCGGCATCATGGCGTCGGCGAGCTAAGCGGCCGCGCGGGCGAAACCCAGGAGAGCGGGGAGCGAGCGCGGGAGCGCGCGCGGCGTGGAGAAACGGCATGCAAAGATTTCGCGCGTCTCCCGCCGGCACCGCCCCCCAGCCCGCCCGTGGAAGCTCGGTCGGCACCGCCCCCCAGCCCGCCTTCGCGCCCGCCCCCCTACACCCCCGGCACGACCACGGACCCTCCCACCAGAACGCCCTCTCCCTCCAGCGCTGCCTCTACCCCCACGTCATCACCCTCCCGGGGTAGACAAAAACTAAGGAGTAGGGCCAGAGCCTCTTCCGACGATAACACCCGGAAAGATGGCCACGCCCATGAAGCCTTTGTTACCGAAGCTCCCGGCAGTTGCAGGGTGGCAAACGCCTCTCTTCCATGCAACGATATTTGGAAAGCTTTCCGGACAGAAGCCGCACAGGCTAATGATGCCGAGTTTTTAAAAGCTTTTCCAATTTACCTAGAGGAAGGTCGTGCCCCTGAGTGGCGTCCGGTGTCTTATACTATGTTAAAGGACATCAAAAAAGCGATTGTAGAGTACGGTTTAGGCTCACCTTATACCGTTGGACTTTTTGAATCGTTTTTTCTCGCCTGCCGTTTAATACCTTATGATATCAAAGCGGTAATTAATGGACTGTTATCGACTGTGCAGGCATCCGTTTTTGAAGCAGAATGGAAATGTCTTATAGTTAAATATGTCAATGAAAAGATGGAGAGGCGTGATATTCCTGTAAGCAATGCTATTGATATGCTGTATGGAGAGGGCAACTATGCGAGCCGACAAGACCAGGCTCGTGTAGATTTAAAATACCTGGATATTACAAAAGATCTGGCAATGGAGGCCTTTAAAAAAGTTGCTGATGCATATGTCCAGACACCCTCCTTCACCCTAATTCATCAGGGCTCAACAGAACCTTTTGTGGACTTTATAACCCAGTTAAGGGAAGCTATAACACGGCAGGTCCAGCAAAAGGAAAGCCAAGACATTTTGTTTAATAAACTTGTGATTGAAAAGGCTAACGAAGATTGCCAACAAGCCTTAAAAATGCTAAAAGATCCCACACTCCTGGAGATGATAGAAGCTTGTAAGAATGTGGGGTCTAATTCTCATAAAGCAAGACTAATAGCTGAAGCTTTAGCTGGACCACAAACCTGTTTTTACTGTGGTGAGACAGGACATATTAAAAAGAAATGCCCACAATTAATTACAAAGACTGAGCTTCCAAAGACGCCGTGCAAACGATGTGGGAAAGGCAGACACTGGACTAAAGATTGCCGCTCCCTTACTAACATTTATGGACAACTGCTACCCCCGAAAAAGTCACCAGACTTGAGAAGAAAAGTGACTTTTAATTCAATGCCAGATCTTAAACAGTGCACCTGTGAGTTGTCAAGAAACAAGGCAGCACCCCCTCAACCGCATTCCATCCTACGTAGCCCATCCCTTCAGCAAGTGCCAGGAAACCACAGCAATCCCTGCAATTCCCTTATCACGTGATCCCAATCCTAAATTCTCCCTTCTAACATGTTCTGCTTACTTTCCAGGATCTCGTAGTCCACAGAAGATCACTATCACTAAGCTTTTAGACACCATGGAGCAGTGGCATCTCGGGCTGGAAACAATTTTTAGGGGGGGAGTCACTCAGCAAATGCAGCTGTCCACTTGTTTTGAAATTTTGCTTTCTCTGTTTGTTTTGTTACTAACTATTTCTTGTGTCACAGCATGCTGCAAGAAGGACTATCACAACAGACATTTTTCAAACTAATAAGAAAGGGTGAGATGTAGAGAAGCAAGATTCAGGATGGGAACAGTTCCAGGCATGGAGAAAAGCATACAGCAATTGGCAGGACTTTCATATGGACTTTACTGTTATTATGTGGTTTCACTGTATCCATGCTACACAGTGCACAACTGCACATGCCCAGGCTTCCTCCTCCCCCTTTTGCCTGTGCTCTGTTCTGATTTGCTCCCCCATTTGTCTGTCTGATAGCCCACCCGATGTTCTGCCCCCTTCCCCTGGCGGGACAGTTAAGAATGGGGCGCACGCCTGAATAAACAAGTCTGCTTGCATCCTTCCTCGTGTCCTGTCCCCTCTTCCTTTCGGACCGCGACAGCTTGCTCTACTTGTTAGATGGTTTAAACTGCTCTGTTAGTCAGTTCTCTCAGTCTGTTCCCTCAGTTCCTGAAAATTGTCAGAATGTTTGAGCAGGTCAAATAGAGGTGCTAGCTGGGTGTTTGGCAATTGCAAGAACGATGCAATCTAATTTAAAGATCTTAATAGCTACTGTATGTCAGTAAGTTTCAACATTAATACCCAATTGAACTGGTTGAGGAATGACTGCTTTTTGTGTACATGAACCCTAAATATTTCCAGGGTACCTTTCACTGCACCGTGTCAGGAGCAGCTACTAGGCCAAAGAATTGTAGACTCTTTTTGGTTTCAGCCTCCAACACACCCAGCTGATCCTCAGTGGCTACAGCTAGCAGAAATATGATCTATATAATGACAACAAAAGACAGTCAGAAAATTGCATTAGTACAGGAGATAACATTGGAATCACAAACCACTGACAAATTATAGAAAATAATTTCATTCCAGGGGAGAAGGTTTTCTATGGATAACACTCGTAAGGTTCTGTATGAATAATAGATGGAACTGAAAATGCAATTTTTTTCTCTATCATTGGGGTCTAACTGGATTGTGAAAAAATAACCTGTCAAATCAATAATAACAATGGGCTATTCAGTAGGACACATAGAAGGGGTCAGTAAGCCAATGCTTACTAACCATGACTGCACCAAGCCATCTGAGATCATGCAACAGTTTTCAGTTCACAGATTTTTTCTTTATCACAAAGACAGGGGTAATTAAAGGATTCTGAGATGGTTCAATGTAATCAGCATCACAACCCTAACCCTTTGAATAACTACAGAATGACTACAGAAGTTTGTTTGTTTGGACAATTAACAGTAAGCTTTGAGCATCACAAAGAGTACAGGTTGCCTTGTACAACCCTAGACATTCACTAGTCAAAGCAATACTCTGGTATGAAACAAGGAGTAATCACAATTAGTGAGGCTATTTTGCTGAGAACACAGCTGCAATGGGTAGGGCATGTTTTAAGATGGAGAGACTAGCCGTTTTACAATGAATATTGCTACCAGCTGTTGCATGGGAGGGGTTTGAAGACAATATATAAGGACTCTTTAAAACAACACTTCAGCTCTGGTCACACTGATCAACATAACTGGTCTGCTCCAGCCTCCAAGCAGGAGGCCTGAAGACACACTCTCCACAACGCTGATGTTTTGAGAAGGCACGCAGGATGTCCTTGACAGTCTGCCAGGGCCCCCCTGCAACAGGCTGAACAAGCCAGGCAGCAACATCAACAACTCCTGATTTAAATCCTGGAAAACATAGAAAAGCTCAAAACGACCCTCACTACTACCATAGCAGATGCAAATGCAATTATTTGATGGTCTAAGAACCCCACCCCGGCATAAGCCTGCATCACCACACCAAGGATAGTACCTTTTGACAATCTGTATTGGCATTATCTCTAGCTAGTTATGTAACTAGCTCCCGGGCTGGTCCGGGGCTCCCCTACATGCCGGGGGAGGTGAGGGGGTCGGGGGGGCGGGCTAGGTGGGGGGCTTGGCTCCCGGGCTGGTCCGGGGCCCCCCCTACGTGCCGGGGGAGGTGAGGGGGTGGGGGGGGCGGGCTAGATGCGGGGCTTGGCTCCCGGGCTGGTCCGGGGCCCCCCCCTACGCGGTTTAGTCCCAAGGTGCAGTCGCAGCAAAAGAGGGGAGAGAAAAAGTGGGGGAGCTTTGCCAGCAGCTGCTACACACCCATGGAGGAGGATAGAGCAGCTTCGGAGCACACAGAGGTTTACCGTTTCAGGTCTGGGGGGGAAGGGGGAGGGGGGGTACAGGGGAAGGGGGTGGGGAAGAGAGGGGAGGGGTATCGAGCGGGCCATGGGGGTCTTCTGATTGACGGAGGGGAAAGCGGGGCACTCCTGTATGAAGTGTCACAGGTGTGCAGTGCACCTGCAGATACTTGGTAACACAGTGGAGGAGGGACATGGTCAGGGAGAATAGTGGGGTTCCTTTAGAGTGATGGGGGTCCCAGCCAAGCTGGGGACTTGAAAAGCACCTCAGCCTTGGATGGGTACAAGGGCCAGAACGGTTGGTCAGTTTGTTTGTCTGTTTGGTTTTGGCTCATCTGCTGCTACTGCCCAGGTTCAACATGTTCCAGATAAGTTTGCTTTGCTCTGTTATGTCCTGAAAGGGTGGGCAGGACAAAGGGCTGTTCCTTGGGTATCTCCTTATGATTGTATATAAATAGGTGATAGTAAAGCAGGAAATTAAAGACTTGCCCAAACCATTCTAACAGGAACGTAGCCTATGTGTCCCTGTGTGGTTGCGAGCTATGCTGGCGATGGTACATGCCTTCGATAGGGTCACCCATGCCAGACAGGTCAAAACAGCAGGGTCGGATACAATAAATCTATGGGCAGGATGAGCTCATTAGCCTCCTGGCAGTCATCCTAAGAGAAGGACAACTCTAATCTCAAACCCGGGCAGATGGAACTCGCTTAACCCTGTAAGGCCATCCATCTAAGAGAAAGTCACTCTAATCAAACCTACATCCTGAGGATCTCGCTGCCACCGTCCAAGCTCGCTCGGCCCTGGCAGATGAACCTCAGGATTAAAGGATGGGTTCAGTTCCGCGCATACTGCATCTCACCTAAAAATCCATTGCGCAGGCTTGAAGGCTCTACCCACATGCAAAAAGTCCTGTAGCGACGGACGAGGGTTGAAACGGCAGGTGAGAGGTGCACTGGAAGCTGCAGACTCAACTCCGCATGCAGGCAGTTCAGGATATTGGTCATTTGAGACTGACCGGAGATGACAGTCTCTTGGGGCAGCACCCTGAACGACCAAGCAGCCTTTTCAAGGACAGCACTGCTTGCTCCACTCGGAGAGGGGCCTAGAAAAGGTGGCCTAAACAAAGCTCATCTCCACTTTCACCCGGTTGGTTAACCGCAGGCCAACGGGCATCTTCTTCCAATGCGGTCACACAAAGATCCAAAGACAAAGGCATGCACCTGCCTCCAAAGGTGTACCTAAATTAACTCTAGCATGTTGGAATATCAGAACCATGCTCGATTCTGCGGATAGCGGATGTCCTGAGCAGCGTTCTGCCCTAATCGCCCATGAACTGGCTCGTCTTAACATCGACATTGCTGCTCTCAGTGAAGTTCGCCTTCACGAGGAAGGAAACCTCAGAGAACATGGTGCCAGTTACACACTCTTTTGGTCAGGTAAACCCAGAACCGAAAAACATCTCTCAGGTGTCGGCTTCATGATCAAAAACTCTATTCTTCCCAAACTCGAAAATCTGCCAACAGGTCACTCTGACCGCATTATCTCCCTACGCCTTCCACTCCACAACCAACACGTCGTCCTCTTTAGTATATATGCCCCAACTCTCCAAGCTGACCCTGCCGAAAAGGATAAATTTTACGCTGACCTGCACCGCCTTACCCAAAAGGTACCTGCAGATGATAAGATCATTATCCTTGGTGATTTCAACGCCAGAGTAGGTAAGAATTTTGAAGCATGGAAAGGAATATTAGGCAAGCATGGTGTTGGAAACTGCAACGATAATGGTCGACTTCTGCTAGAATTCTGTGCAGAGCAACAGCTCACCATCACTAATACTATCTTTCAGCAGAAAGATAGTCTGAAGACTACCTGGATGCACCCCAGATCTAAGCATTGGCACCTCATCAATTATGTCCTGGTGCGACGGAGAGATGTTCGCGATGTCCTCCATACCCGTGTGATGCCCAGTGCAGAATGCCAAACAGACCATCGGCTTGTGCGCTGCAAACTCAGCTTCAATCTTAAATTCAAACCCCAAAAGGGCAACATCCCAAGGAGAAGACTCCAAGTTAACAATCTCCAATCAGCCACAGTAAGAGAGAGATTCCAGGCAAACCTTCAAATTAGACTTGAAAACCATTCCACAGATTCTACAGATGCCTCTCCCGAAACAATCTGGCAACATATTAAAACCAGCATCCTGCAATCCTCCGAAGAATCCTTAGGGTTCTCCCTCAAGAAGAACAAGGACTGGTTTGACGAAAACAATCAAGAAATCCAGGACTTGTTGAGGAAGAAGAGAACCACCCACCAAGCACACCTTGCACTGCCATCTTGTCACGCAAGAAAAACAACCTTTCGTCTCGCATGCAGCAGGCTCCAGTAGAAACTCCGTGACATCCAGAACAAGTGGTGGATCGATCTAGCTGAAAAAACTCAATTATGCGCAGATACGGGTGATCTCAAAGGTTTCTATGAGGCCTTGAAAACAACATACAGGCCTACATACCAGGTACAAAGCCCTCTACTCAGCGCTGATGGTCAAACACTTCTTAAAGATAAAACCTCCATTCTGAATCGATGGTCTGAACACTTACAGACTCTTTTCAGTACCAAGTGTGTGGTCCAAGACTCAGCAATTCAGTCCATCACACAACAACCAGTAAAGTATGAATTGGATACTGCCCCCACTTTAGGAGAAACCCTCAAGGCCATACAGCAGGTGAAAATTGGCAAGGCAGCGGGGATTGATGGAATTCCACCCGAAGTCTGGAAACATGGGGGCCTTGCACTACACACCAAATTTCACGAGTTTGTGGTGCGCTGTTGGGAAGTTGGTGAACTACCATCAGACCTTTGAGATGCAGTCATCATCACTATGTATAAGAAGAAAGGTATTAAATCTGACTGCTCAAACTATCGTGGTATTACTCTGCTCTCCATTGCTGGCAAAATCCTGGCAAGAATACTCTTGAACAGACTAATACCCACTATAGCAGAAGGGATCCTACCTGAAAGTCTGTGGTTTCAGAGCCAACAGAAGCACCACAAACATGGTATTTGTTCTCAGACAACTGCAAGAGAAGTGTAGGGAACAGAACAAAGGTCTTTATGTAACCTTTGTCGACCTCACCAAGGCTTTCGATACTGTGAGCAGAAAAGGTCTGTGGCAGATTTTGGAACGTTTAGGTTGTCCCCCCAAATTCCTTAAAATGATCATCTCACTTCATGAGGATCAGCACGGCCAAGTCAGGTATGGCAACACACTTTCTGAGCACTTTTTAATTAAGAATGGTGTGAAACAAGGCTGCGTTCTCGCTCCTACCTTATTCACAGTCTTTTTTAGCATGATGCTCCAAAGGGCCATGGCAGACCTCGATGATCGGGACAGTATCTACATTCGATACCGTACTGATGGAAGCTTATTCAATCTAAGGTGTCTGAAGGCCCACACCAAGACCTTAAACCATCTTGTCCGGGAGCTGCTTTATGCTGATGACGCCGCCCTTGTTGCCCACACAGAAGCAGTCCTGCAGCGTTTAACATCCTGCTTTGCAGATGCTGCTGAGCTCTTTGGACTGAAAGTCAGCTTAAAGAAGACAGAGGTTCTCCATCAACCTGCACCTCAGGAAGTCCCCCATCATCCCCACATCACCATTGGCCAATCAGAGCTCAAATCAGTCCAGCAGTTTAATTACCTAGGCAGCCTCATTTCCTCGGATGGTAAGATTGACGGGGAGATAGACAACAGGTTGGCAAAGGCATACAGTGCTTTCGGAAAACTCCACAAAAGAGTATGGCGTAATAAACACTTGAAGAAAAGCACCAAGATCAGTGTTTACAAAGCCATAGTGCTGTCTACTCTCCTGTATGGTTCCGAATCATGGGTCATCTACCGCCACCACCTGCGTCTCCTAGAACGCTTCCATCAACGCTGCCTCCGTACAATCCTAAACATCCACTGGTCAGATTATGTGACCAATACATCTGTTCTTGAGCAAGCAGCAGTCACAAGTATAGAGGCCATGCTGATGAGAACACAACTGCGATGGGCAGGGCACGTCTCCAGGATGAAGGACCACCACCTCCCTAAGATCTTGCTTTATGGTGAAGAGAGGAGCCCCAAAGAAAAGATACAAGGACTCCCTGAAACAACATCTCAGCCTTGGCCATATTGATCACCATGACTGGTCTACTCTGGCCTCAGATCGGGAGGCCTGGAGACATCTATAATGCTGTGGATGCCTTTGAGAACACACGCAGGTTCACTCTCGAGGAGATAAGGCAACGCAGACAGAACCGTGTCTTGCGGAATACACCATCTAAGGAGTCTTTCTGTTGTGCCTTCTGCAATCGGATATGTCTGTCACGTATTGGCCTCATAAGTCACCAGCGTGCCTGCAACAAATGTGGATAAAGCCTTCTCAAATCTTCGTTCGCGAAGCCCAGCCATGAAACATGTAACTAGCAGCTTCTGTAACTGAGTGTCAAAAAACCTGTTTCTCTACAGCAACTTGCAGCTTTTCCACGAATTGTAAGAATGGTTCCCGGGCACCTGGACACATAGTGATGCACCTTGCTCCGGGCTCTGCTAACCCTGCAGTCTGCATTAATGTTTGCTGGCTTATGGTTTTTACTCGCTCCAAAACTAGTGGTCTCCTGCGCAGCTCACACAGCTGTGATAGCTAATAAAGACCAAAGAAGAGATAATTTGCTTATCAACTTATATTTGCAATACTGTAATTACAAACCGTTATGTTACAATAATGAGTGATATTTTGTTATGTTATCCGTAGATCTTAGATATATATATATATATATATAAAATTATATATAAAGTAATAGGAGAAGGAACTAATTACGTCAAAACGAGGAAAGCGAAACAAGAACAGAGTCTGTTTCCCAGAGACAAGATAGCACATACGCTGAGGAAACTGACTATGTCAAAAGAAGGAAGCGAAACCAGCTGAGCTTGTTTCCTAGCAACAGGATAACGCATGCGTATAACCCCCGGCAACAGAGCGGAGCAAGCGCAGATAGATCTGATGATGTGGAAAAACAAGAATCGAAACTAGGAGGGGACTTTAAAAAAAAATGAGCAGTTACAAACCTATAAAAGGCAGACTGAAACTTATTGAGGTGTGTGCCTTGAAGGAGCGGAGGTCTCCTCAGGCCACCCAGCGCTGTTTTGCTTATTTGATTTTTATATAAATCTTTAATAAATTTTTACTACTATATTTAAGCCTAGTGATGATTCTACTTATGACACTTTTTGGTGCCGCGACTGGGTTTAGGGTTCCTGGGCTGTAGAATTCCCCTCTGGGGCGGGCGCCCCGTCCTTTTTTTTTTGGATGGTCCTGGAGGAGGGTTCTGCAGCACAGACTCTGAAATTCCGACCGAGAAGATTTAGAAAAAGCAAATAAGCAAATAAATTACTGCAGTTCCCTGTAATTTTATGCATAAGCCCGGGCGAAGACTAACTCCAGGAGAAAAGTGAGTAGTGAAACCTCTTCAGTCGGGAAGGGTCCGTTCGACAGGGGTTCGAACAGGGACTTACTCCAGGGGGAGTGTCTTGCTCCAGGAGAGAACAAGAGTACCAGGTGCCGTCCGGTTAGGGAAGGGACCATCAAGCGAGGAGTTGGATGAAGACTTATCCAGGAGAGGTAAGTATTTGCGAACCCCTTTCGGTTGGGGGGGGAATCCCAGAGTGCGAAAGACTGAGACGCCCAGCAGGGTGAGGCGATTGGGACCTTCCGGTAGTGCAGTTCCTGTATCCCCGAGAGGGGGCAGGTCACGAAAGGAGGGAAGCGACTGAAGTGAATTTGTGTGTGTGAAGGCATTCTGGAAGATGGGACAGAAGAAAAGTAAATCTTCTACTCCCATGGGTGGCTGTAAATTAGTGCAGGACAACCCTAAGAGTGAGGAAAAATCCAAAGGGAAGGGTGAAATGGGGGATCATAAGGAGAAGCTGCAGGATACCCCACAGGAGAGGAAAAAACTCGAGAGTGAGTCCGTGGTGAGGTTACCAACCATACCTCCAGACAGTCCTTTAGGAGTTATGATCAAGTATTGGAATGATTATCCCTCTAGAGAAGGAAAGTCGAGGGAAAAGATGGTGCATTATTGTATGGAAGTATGGGGAGGAAAGCAAATCAGACAGGACTATTTGTTTTGACCGGTATATGGCTCATTTGAGGACTGGATATGTCAGGCTTTAAATCTGTATGTGAATAGCAAAAAACCATTTTGTGCAGAGGAATGTGAGTACGCTAGCTTATGGATAGAAGCAGATACTAGAATCCCTCTCTCCCCATTAAGTGAAGAGAAAGGACAGAAGACAGCTTATGACCTAAAAGAGTCCCAAAGAATACCCCCTCCATATGTCATGTCTTGGTCTATGCCCAGGGTATCACCTCCGTGTGGTGCTGTAATTCAGAATGACCACAGGAGTGTATTCACTCCCACTGCTCCAGTGAAATTACCTCTCTCCCCTATTGAAATTCAGGAAGCCACCCTGTCGGTGGCTGCTGGAGTAAGAGATCAGCAAACATTCTGTCCAGTTCCCCTTCAGGAAGCACAGCAATCAGCAGCTCCTGACGCACAGAGTCCTAATATAATATCCCAAATGATTCCACAGTCCATGCAAACAGAACCTTGTTCTTCAGGAGTAGTCTCTTTATCTACGAACAAGTCACAGCTATACCCCCTGAGAGAGACTACAATGGGGGGAGGAAGAAATCAAGGAGATAGGATAGGGTTTATATCAGTCTCATTGAATTCAGGAGATGTTAGAGCATTTAAAAAAGAGATGGGAAATCTTCTAGAGGATCCTTTAGGAGTGGCTGAGAGGTTTGATCAGTTTTTAGGTCCTAATATATATACTTGGGAAGAAATGCAGTCAATTTTAGGAATATTATTCACTGTGGAAGAACGGGGAATGATTAGGAAGGCAGGAATGAAAGGCTGGGACCAAAGGCACTGGCAGGGTCCGACTGCAGATGTTAAATGGCCCTTAGAAAATCCTAATTGGAACCATAATGAGCAAAATCATAGAAGAAATATGAGTGACCTGAGAGAGATGATTGTCCAGGGTATAAAGGAATCTGTTCCTAGAGGGCAGAATATTACTAAAGCTTTCAGTGAATATCAAAAGAAGGAAGAAAGTCCAACTGAATGGTTAGAGAGACTCAGAAGGACTTTCCAACTTTATTCTGGTATGGATCCAGGTGATGGAATGGGACAGCAAGTGCTTAAGATGCGGTTTGTGAGTGGAGCATGGGGAGATATTAAAAAGAAGTTGGAGGACATAGATGATTGGCAGTGTAAAGAAATGGATGAATTGTTGAGGACAGCACAGAAAGTATATGTGCGGAGGGAGGAAGAGAGTCAAAAGGAACAAGAGGAAAGACAGGAAGAATTACAGAAAAGAGAAGAAGAAAGGCAGAAAAGGCAAGAAGAAATGCAAAGGAAGCAGACAAAAATTTTAGTGGCAGCTATAAAAGGAGGACAAAGAGGGGACAGAGAACAGAGACGAAGGATCCCTTGTGGACCTAATAAACGTGAACCATTAAGAGGGCGTGGGCGGTTAGACTTAAGTGAGATGGAGTGTTACTACTGTGGGCAGAGGGGACATAAGAAATGAGCCTAAGGGTGTAGAGCCCAAGTTGAGAATAAAATCAATGGCCCAGCTGAAGTGCATGTACACCAATGCACGCAGTATGGGAAACAAACAAGAGGAGCTGGAAGCCATAGTGCAGCAGGAAAACTATGACATAGTTGCTGTCACAGAAATGTGGTGGGATGACTCACACGACTGGAGTGCTGCTATGGGGGGCTACAAGCTCTTCAGAAAGGACAGGCAGGGAAGGAGAGGTGGAGGGGTGGCTTTATATGTTAGAGAGTCTCTTGACTCTGTTGAAGTTGAGGTCAGCAGTGACAAGGTTGAGTGCCTGTGGACCAGAATCAGGGGGAAGGCCAACAAGGCTGACATCCTTGTGGGTGTCTGTTACAGACCGCCCAACCAGGATGATGAAGGAGATGAATTATTCTACAAGCAGCTGGCAGATGTCTCAAAATCTCCAGCCCTTGTGCTTGTGGGTGACTTTAACCTGCCGGATATCTGCTGGGAGCTTCATACTGCAGAGAAGAGGCAGTCAAGGAGGTTCCTGGAGTGTATAGAGGATAATTTCCTTCATCAACTGGTAAATGAACCTACCAGGGGTAAGGCCCTACTAGACCTACTGTTTACAAACAGAGAGGGGCTGGTGGATGATGTAGTGGTTGGAGGCCGCCTGGGGCATAGTGACCACGAAATAATAGAATTTTCAATCCTCAGGGATGTAAGGAGAGCCATCATTAAAACCTCTACTCTGGACTTCCGGAGGGCAGATTTTGGCCTATTCAAAAAACTAATTCAGGGCATACCCTGGGAAACAACCCTTAAAAGCAAGGGGGTCTAGGAGGGATGGACATGCTTCAAGCAGGCAATTTTGAGCGCACAGGAACAGGCTATACCAGTGTGCCGAAAGGCCAGCCGGAGGGGAAGACGACCGACTTGGTTAAATAGGGAGGTTCTGAAAGAAATCAGGGATAAAAAGAAAGTTTACAGACTGTGGAAGAAAGGGCTGGCTACTTATGAAGAATTTACGAAGAGAGCTAGGTCATGCAGGAAAAAAATTAGGGAAAGAAAAGTGGAATTTGAAGTTAATTTGGCTAATTCAGTTAGGGATAACAAAAAGTCCTTTTATAAATACATTAATAGCAAAAGGAGGGGCAAGGAAAACCTCAATTCTCTGTTGGACTTGGAGGGAAATATAGTTAACAAAGATGAGGAGAAGGCTGAGGTACTTAACACCTACTTTGCCTCAGTTTTTAGCAGTAAGACAGGTGGCCCTCAGGACAACTGGCCTCTAGAGCAGATAGACAGAGACAGAGAGCTGAATAGCCCTCCCGTATTCCAGGAGGATGTAGTTAGTGACTTACTGAGCCAGCTGGATCCTAACAAGTCTATGGGACAAGACGGGATCCATCCCAGGGTGATGAGGGAACTGGCAGAAGAGCTTGCCAAACCGCTCTCCATCATCTTCCAACAGTCCTGGCTCTCTGGGAAGGTCCCAGATGATTGGAGGTTGGCGAATGTCACCCCAATCCACAAAAAAGGCTGCAAGCAGGACCCTGGCAACTACAGGCCTGTCAGCCTGACCTCAGTGCCTGGCAGGGTTATGGAGCAGATCATCCTGAGTGCAATCACACAGCACCTTCAGGATGGACAAGGGATTAGACCCAGCCAACATAGGTTTAGATGGGGCAGGTCCTGTCTGACCAACCTGATCTCTTTTTACGATCAGGTGACCCACCTGGTGGATGAGGGGAAGGCTGTGGATGTGGTCTATCTAGACTTCAGCAAAGCCTTTGACACTGTCTCCCATAATATACTCCTGGAAAAACTGGTAGCCCATGGCTTGGACAAGTGCATCCTCTCCTGGATTAGGAGCTGGCTGGAGGGTCGGGCCCAGAGAGTGCTGGTGAATGGAGCTGCATCCAGCTGGCGGCCAGTCACTAGTGGTGTTCCCCAGGGGTCTGTGTTGGGTCCAGTCCTGTTTAACATCTTTATTGATGATTTAGATGAGGGGATTGAGTCCATCATCAGCAAATTTGCTGATGACACCAAATTGGGAGGGAGTGTTGACCTGCTGGAAGGCAGGAGGGCTCTGCAGAGGGGTCTGGATAGACTTGAGAGATGGGCTGATTCCAATGGGATGAAGTTCAATAAAACCAAGTGCCGGGTCCTGCACTTTGGCCACAACAACCCCACGCAGCGCTACAGGCTGGGCACAGAGTGACTGGAAAGCAGCCAGGCAGAAAGGGACCTGGGGGTACTAATTGACAGGAAGCTCAACATGAGCCAACAGTGTGCCCAGGTGGCCAAGAAGGCCAATGGGATCTTGTCCTGTATCAAAAATAGCGTGACCAGCAGGACCAGGGAAGTGATCCTTCCCCTGTACTCTGCATTGGTGAGGCCACACCTTGAGTATTGTGTTCAGTTCTGGGCCCCTCAGTTCAGAAAGGATATTGAGGTGCTGGAGCGGGTCCAGAGAAGAGCAACAAGGCTGGTGAAGGGACTGGAGCATAAGTCCTATGGGGAGAGGCTGAGGGAGCTGGGGTTGTTTAACCTGGAGAAGAGGAGGCTCAGAGGTGACCTCATCACCGTCTATAACTACCTGAAGGGAAGTTCTAGCCAGGTGGGGGTTGGTCTCTTCTCTCAGGCACTCAGCAATAGGACAAGGGGGCACGGGCTTAAGCTCCACCAGGGGAAATTTAAGTTGGATATCAGGAGAAAATTCTTTACAGAGAGAGTAATCAGGCATTGGAATGGGCTGCCCAGAGAGGTGGTGGATTCACCATCCCTGGAGATTTTTAAATGCAGATTGGACGTGGCACTGACTGCCATGATCTAGTAAATGGACTGGATTTGGACCAAGGGTTGGACTCGATGATCTCGGAGGTCTTTTCCAACCCAATCGATTCTATGATTCTATGATTCTATACAAAGAAATTGCAGGAAGAAATTGCAAGACGAGCAGACTTACCAAGAAAAATAGGGGAGTTAGGGGCTCTGTTTGCTGGGGACCCAGAAAAATACAGAGCCCTTGATAAAACTTAAAATAGGTCCCCAGCAACAAGAACTCGAGTTTCTAGTGGACTCAGGGGCAGAAAGATTGACAGTTCAAAAGTTACCCTGGGGTTGCACGACTTCCTCAGACACAGTCCAAGTTATAGGGGCCAAGGGAGAACCATTTAAGGTGCCCCTAATAAAAGATGTGGAAATAGAAGCCCAGAATAAATATGCATTAGGAACATTTCTATTCATCCCTGAGGCTGAGTATAATCTATTAGGGAGAGATTTGATAATAGAATTGGGAATAAATTTAGAAGTGAGAGATCAAAAATTACAAGTCCAAATATATGCCCTTACGGCGGAGGATGAAAAAAAAATAAATCCTGAGGTGTGGTTTAATCCTGACTCTGTGGGAAAGCTAGATATAAAGCCATTGGAGGTCTCTATTCGAAATCCGGAGGAACCAATAAGGGTGAAACAATATCCCATTCCACATAAAGGAAGGGTTGGACTTAAACCGACCATAGAAAGACTTTTAACACAAGGATTATTGGAACCATGTAAGTCACCCCATAACACTCCCATCTTGCCAGTAAAGAAACCTGACAGATCATATCGTCTGGTGCAGGATTTGAGGGAAGTGAACAAACAAACAGTTACCTGGTATCCCATAGTCACTAATCCTTATACTTTACTAAACCAACTCTCACCTGACCATAAGTAGTATAGCGTGGTGGACTTAAAAGACGCATTTTTGACTTGTCCTCTGAAGGAAGAAAGTAGAGACTACTTTACTTTTGAATGGGAAGACCCTGACTCACATAGGAAACAACAATTTAGATGGACTGTTCTACCTCAGGGATTTACAGAATCCCCTAATTTGTTTGGGCAAACCTTAGGGCAACTATTAGAGTCTTTTGAACCTCGCCAGGGTACAGTTTTGATTCAATATGTAGATGACTTGTTAGTTGCTGGAGAAAAGTTAGAAGATGTAAGAGATGAAAGCATTAGACTTTTGAATTTCTTAAGTTTAAAAGGTTTGAAAGTGTCAAAATCTAAATTGCAATTTACGGAGGAAGAAGTTAAGTATTTAGGGCATTGGTTGAGCAGGGGACATAAAAGACTAGACCCCGATCGAGTAAATGGAATTCTGTCACTACCTGTACCCAGGAATAAAAGACAGATTAGACAACTTCTGGGCCTATTTGGGTATTGTAGACAATGGATTGAGAATTACAGTAGCAAAGTCAAATTTTTGTATGAAAAACTAACCAAGGAGGGGTTGGTAAAGTGGAGTGATGAAGATGAACAGCAATTAGAAAAACTGAAGGAAGATTTAGTGAATGCACCTGTGCTAAGTCTGCCGGACAATCGGAAACCTTTTTATCTATTTGTAAATACAGAAAATGGTACAACCTACGGAGTCCTAACCCAGACCTGGGCTGGACAGAGGAAACCGGTAGGGTACTATTCAAAATTGCTAGATCCAGTAAGTAGAGGTTGGCCAACCTGTTTTCAATGTATAGTTGCTACAGCTTTGTTAGTTGAAGAAGCTATAAAGGTGACTTTTGGAGGAAAATTAAAAGTCTTTACTCTCCATAATATAAGAGGAGTATTACAACAGAGAGCTGAGAAATGGTTGACAGATAGTCGACTATTAAAATATGAAAGTATCTTATTGCATTCACCTGATCTAGAGTTAGAGATGACAAATGTGCAAAATCCAGCTCATTTCTTATATGGAGAACCTAAAGATGATCTAGTACATGGCTGTTTACAAGTAATAAACTTTCAGACAAAGATTATAGAAGACTTAGAAGAAGAAGAACTGAGCTCGGGAGAGAAAATATACATCGA